>NC_086449.1:110431607-110636979 GCF_028390025.1 Pseudophryne corroboree | reverse complement strand
CCTCGGTTCTCAAGTACCCCCAACAGTTCATGTTTTCCAGGTCACCTAGCAGTTGAACAGGTGTATTTATTACTCACTGACACATTTTAAAAGACCCACAGGTGGAGCTAATTATTTAACTTGCAGTCCTGTGAGGAGACCTGGAAAACATGAACTGTAGGGGGTACTTGAGGACCAAGGTTGAGAACCACTGCTATAGATCATCTATAATGTTCCGCAGAGTGGAATATATGGAGATTGCATTTGGAAACCCCCCTCTAGAAATCCTGCGTTTGCCACTGAGATGGGATGAGAGTGAACATAGGGCCTAATTCAGACCTAATCGTAGGAGCAAATTTGTTAGCTAATGGACAAAACCATGTGCAGTGCAGGGGGAGCAGATATAATATGTGCCTAGAGAGTTAGATTTGGGTGGGTTATATTGTTTCTGTGCAGAGTAAATACTGTCTGCTTTACTTTTACACTGCAATTTAGATTTCAGTTTGAACACCCCCCACCCAAATCTAACTCTCTCAGCACGTTATATCTGCCCCCCCCCCCCCCCCCCCCCCTCCCGCTGTGCACATGGTTTTGGCCATTAGCTAACAAATTTGCTGCTGTGATCACTTCTGAATTTAAAAAAAGCACAAAGCACAGACAGCGCTCACAGACTAAATTTAAAAAGATTTTATTTATCTTATATCACAGATTTAAAGGAGATATCACAGATATCTCCTTTATATGCCTCTATATTTAGTTCTATATAGATTTGTAGTAAATTACTATTACCTCAGTACATGGCAAACATAGAGGCATAGGTGGTAATTCAGAGTTGATCGCAGCAGCAAATTTGTTAGCAGATGGGCAAAACCATGTGCACTGCAGATGGGGCATATATAACATTTGCAGAGAGTTACATTTGGGTGGGTTATTTTTTTTCTGTGCAGGGTAAATACTGGCTGCTTTATTTTTACACTGTAATTTAGATTTCAGTTTTAACACACCCCACCCAAATCTAATGGGCCCTACACATATAAAGATCCGCCGCCGAGCTGCCCGACGGCGGATACGGCCGACGGGCGACCCGGCGGCGGGGGCGCAGTGACGTGGGGAGTGAAGTTTCTTTACTCCCCCCGTCACCCGGCTCCACTGAAGTGCAGGAAAATATGGACGAGATCGTCCATATTGGCCTACATGTACAGCCGTCGGGGAACCAGCGATGAACGAGCGTGTGGCCGCGCATCGTTCATCGCTGGAGACTCCACACTCAAAGTTATGAACGTTATCTCGTTCAATAATGAACGAGATCGTTCATATCTTTGAGGAATAGCGGCCAGTGTGTAGGGCCCATAACTCTCTCCCCACATGGGTGGGGTGTGTTCAAACTAAAATCTAAATTGCAGTGTAAAAATAAAGCAGCCAGTATTTACCCTGCACAGAAACAAAATATTCCACCCAAATCTAACTCTCTCTGCACATGTTATATCTGCCCCCCCCCCCCCCTGCAGTGCACATGGGCCCTCATTCCGAGTTGTTCGCTTTGCACACGCTAAGCCGCCGCCTACTGGGAGTGAATCTTAGCATAGTAAAATTGCGAACGAAAGATTAGCAGAATTGCGAATAGACACTTCTTAGCAGTTTCTGAGTAGCTCGAGACTTACTCGGCCACTGCGATCAGTTCAGTCAGTTTCGTTCCTGGTTTGACGTCACAAACACACCCAGCGTTCGCCCAGACACTCCCCCATTTCTTCAGACACTCCCGCGTTTTTCCCAGAAACAGCAGCGTTTTTACACACACACACCCATAAAACGGCCAGTTTCCGCCCAGAAACACCCACTTCCTGTCAATCACATTACGATCACCAGAACGAAGAAAAAACCTCGTAATGCCGAGAGTAAAATTCCTAACTGCATAGCAAATTTACTTGGCGCAGTCGCAGTGTGAACATTGCGCATGCGCAATTAGCGGAAAATCGCTGCGATGCAAAGAAAATTACCAAGCGAACAACTCGGAATGACCACCATGGTTTTGCCCAACTGCTAACAAATTTGCTGCTGCGATCAACTCTGAATTACCCCCATAGTCTGTGAGCGCTGTCTGCACTTTTTTCTTTTTTTCTGGTGGATTTTATTGAAGGGGTAGAGGAGTCCCTTTTTTCCGCAGTGAGCTGCATACAGAGAATCTTTTATAAAATTTGGAATACTGAGCCATTTTAATTAACGCCAGGGGGTACATTTGTTGTACTTTGCTTTGTTTAGATCTGAATTAGGCCCATAGTTCACATATTCATAGTATGTGACACGTGTATAGCTTCCCCTGCTCTGCATCCACAGAAATGTTGGTAGTAATACAGACATTTATCTCAACATTTTAAATGCCTAATGACGGTTTACCGAATAACAATGGGGGGTGATTCCAAGTTGATTGCAGCAGCAATTTTGTTAGCAGTTGGGCAAAACCATGGCCCTCATTCCGAGTTGTTCGCTCGTTGCCGAGTTTCGCTATATTGCGATTAGTCGCTTACTGCGCATGCGCAATGTTCGCAGTGCGTCTGCACCAAGTAAATTTGCTAAAAAGTTAGGTATTTTACTCACGGCATAACGAGGATTTTTCATCGTTCTGGTGATCGGAGTGTGATTGACAGGAAGTGGGTGTTTCTGGGTGGAAACTGGCCGTTTTATGGGTGTGTGCGGAAAAACGCTGCCGTCTCTGGGAAAAACGCGGGAGTGGCTGGAGAAACGGGGGAGTATCTGGGCGAACGCTGGGTGTGTTTGTGACGTCAAACCAGGAACGAAACTGACTGAACTGATCGCAGTGGCAGAGTAAGTCCCGAGCTACTCAGAAACTGCAAAGAAATTTCTATTCGCAATTATGCAAATCTTTTGTTCGCAATTCTGCAAAGCTAAGATTCACTCCCAGTAGGCGGCGGCTTAGCGTGTGCAAAGCTGCTAAAAGCAGCTAGCAAGCGAACAACTCGGAATCACCCCCTATGTGCACTACAGGGGAGGAAGATATAACATGTGCAGAGAGAGTTAGATTTGGGTGGGGTGTGTTCAATCTGCAATCTAGAATAAAGCAGCTAGTATTTACCCTGCACAGAAACAATGTAACCCACCCAAATCTAACTCTCTCTGCACATGTTATATCTGCCCCCCCCCCCCCCCGCAGAGCACATGGTTTTGCCCAATTGCTAACAATCTTGCTGCTGCGATCAACTCAGAATTACCCCTAATAAGTATAAAACAGGGTGTGAGGGTTATGATAAATAATGACCAACTATTTCCCCTAGTGAGACAATGGAGAAGAAGCGTATTGTTACAAACGTAAATATCCGAAAACAAAAGAGGATCCATCTGCAGCAGGCCATTCGCGCTACATACAGATGAGGCCTGATGGGTATTGATGGTCGAGGCTCTGCCCTGTCTCTGACGAGGTTAATTACACTGAGACACTTTGTTCCTCCCATGCAGGAAGCAAATTATTTTAGTTGGAAGAATTTCCTCCTTCCTGTCTGTGGCTCTCATACAAGTAAGTTATTTATTCTATTATTTTATATTATTTAATCACTTTGAAGTCTGTAATTGCGTTCTTACGCTTACATAATGTTTGTTTGTGAGGTAATTATTAGGGCAGCCAACCCTTGGAAATATTTAACTTACAATTTTATAAAAACTTACTGACGGACAGCTTTCTGAAACACATTATCACGCAATATCAAACTATGGGGGTCATTCCGAGTTGTTCGCTCGCAAGCTGCTTTTAGCAGCTTTGCACACGCTAAGCCGCCGCCTATTGGGAGTGAATCTTAGCATATCAAAATTGCGAACGAAAGATTAGCAGAATTGCGAATAGACACCTCTTAGCAGTTTCTGAGTAGCTCCAGACTTACTCGGCATCTGCGATCAGTTCAGTCAGTTTCGTTCCTGGTTTGACGTCACAAACACTCCCAGCGTTCGCCCAGACACTCCTCCATTTCTCCAGCCACTCCCGCGTTTTTCCCAGAAACGGTAGCGTTTTTTCACACACTCCCATAAAACGGCCAGTTTCCGCCCAGAAACACCCACTTCCTGTCAATCACACTCCGATCACCAGAACGAAGAAAAAACCTCGTAATGCCGTTAGTAAAATTCCTAACTGCATAGCAAATTTACTTGGCGCAGTCGCACTGCGGACATTGTGTATGCGCATTAGCGACTAATCGCTCCGTTGCGAGAAAAAAATACAGAGCGAACAACTCGGAATGACCCCCTATGTTCATAAGTGAAAGTAGAAGCAGCCCATACAGCAAATAAATTAAAATAACTTTGTTTCTATAGAGTTTTGACCAGGGGCGGAACTGTGGGAGGCAGTGGAGTCGGCTGCCGCCGGGCTCCTGACCTCAAGGGGGCACTTCTCCACCACTGTCTCCCGCTGACGATCGCTCGCTGCTACTTTTTTTTTAATGATTCTTACAGACGGAGGAGCTGTGTCCGTGACACGGAAGCTGCCTCCTGTATATACAGAGAGCTGACACTGGCTGCAGCTAGGGGGAGCTCCAAAGCGCATCTCCTCCCGGGCCCTTCCAGTTAGAGTGAAGTTCTCTGTTCCTCTATCAGGCTGATGATAGCCAAAGGTAGGCACTGGCCTCAAGCTGCACTGTGGTGGGGAAGGTGTAGTTGGGGGTGCTGGGGGGGCTTTGATAAATGTTGGAAGCACTGTGTTTTGTGTGTGCATGTTTTAAGTGAGGTGTGTGTGTGTGTGTGTGTGTTTTTTTAAGGAAAGTTGTGTGTTCAAGTAAAAGAGGCATGTGTGTGTGTAAGTGAGAGGCATGTGTGTGTGTGTGTGTGTGTGTGTGTGTGTGTGTGTGTGAGAGGCATGTGTGAGTGTAAGTGAGAGGCATGTGTAAGTGAGAGGCATGTGTGTGTGTGTGTGTGAGTGAGAGGCATGTGTGTAAGTGAGAGGCATGTGTGTAAGTGAGAGGCTTGTAAGTGAGAGGCATGTGTGTGAGAGGCATGTGTGTATGTGTGTGTAAGTGAGGTGTGTGAGTGTGTGCGTGAGAGGCGTGTGTGTATAAGTGAGAGGCATGTGTGTGTGTAAGTGAGAGGCATGTGTGTGTGAGGCATGTGTGTGTAAGTGAGAGGCATGTATGTGAGGCATGTCTGTGTAAGTGAGAGGCATGTGTGTGTGTGTAAGTGAGAGGCACGTGTGTGAGAGACAAGGATTAAAGGAGGCATTTGAGCATTTCTACAGGACTATGGGGGTCATTCCGACCCGTTCGCCCGCAGCGGTTTCTCGCTGCGGTGCGAACGGGTGCAGAATGCGCATGCGCGGCGGACGCTGTGCACGCGTGCGCGACGTTGCCTGGTGACAGAGGTCACCGGGTTACGTCGCGCCTGCCGACGGAAGCGGTCGCAGAGGCGACCGCTAAGAAGATTGGCAGGAAGGAGGCGTGGCAGGCGGATCCGGACTGTTGGAGACCGTTTTCGGGGAGTGGTGAGTAAAACGCAGGTGTGTCCAGGACAACGGAGGGCGGAGGTGTGACATCAAAGCCGGGCCCATCATCGCTGGATCCATCGCACAGGGTAAGAATGTCCAGGGCTGGTCTATTTCTGCGTGAATTTTTTTTAGCTTAGCAGGGCTGCACAAGCGATCGCAGTCCTGCTAAGCTAAAATAGGCGTGGACTATTGATCGCAGCAGCAGTTGCTGGCTGCGATCAACTCGGAATGACCACCTATGTACAGAGCACACACCTGGTCTGGGTACACGCTATCTTACAAATATATGGAGGGGTGTCCATTTTTGAATGTGTGTGTGTGTGTGTGTGTGTGGCGTGTGTCTGTGAGGCATGTGTGTGTGTGTGTGTGTGTGTGTGTGTGTGTGTGTGTGTGTGTAAGTGAGAGGCGTGTGTGTGTGTAAGTGAGAGGCATGTGTGTGTTTTTAAGTGAAAGAGGCATGTGTGTGTTTAAGTGAAAGGCGTTTGTGTGTTAAAGTGAAAGCGGCATGTGTGTATGTGTAAGTGAAAGAGGCGTGTGTGTGCTTTTAAGTGAATGAGGTGTTTGTGTGTTTTTTATATACATCGGCACACCGCTGCGCCAAAGCATCTCCATCGAGACCTGCTGGCGGGTGAGGGAGCATTGTAGGTGTACTATAAAGGTATACTGGTGTCTGTTTTTATTGTAATGACTGACTTGGAGTGCGTCCACTTTTTATGTGTATCTATATTACTATTGGGAAAGGTACCTGAGCACGCTACTACTGTTCACCCTGAGTGCTGGATAGCTACATATGGTATGTGTGTGTATATGTAGGGGGTCACCAACATTTATCATGCCTCCGGGCGACTGGGACGAACTTACGCCACTGGTTTTGACACTACAATGGTCCTTCATTCCCTTGCTCACATTCTATCACAGTCTCCTGGTGGATCCAGAGGGGGGCATAGGGATTGGCGATTTAGCAGAGCCCCGGCTTCTCCTGTACTTTGATTGGTGGATGACCGTTGCCACCAATCATGATGCTACTGTAGGGACACACTGCCTGGCTGTGCCAGGATTGCAGGAAAAGGTTGTTCAGAACACTCACTTATATACTCTCCAGCCACCTCCTGTTTTTTCCTCTTCTCCCCTATTACACCATACCTTCATTCTCTTCTCCTGAAGACGCTAGAGTCCTGCTGGCCGCTGATCAGATGCGACCTGGAGGAATCTAAATCTTACTGCCTGCGATATTCCAGACAGTAGTAACATTCTCTCATGAGTGAGTGCATCCCATTGTGAGCTGTGCTACAACACCTAATCTGATTGAAAAAAGGTCAGTGGTTCTCAAACTGTGTGCCGTGGCACCCTGGGGTGCCTCGGGAACACTTACAGGGGTGCCTTGGATTAGTGGTCCAGGACAAATTCAAAATAATTTTGGCCAATGTAATAGGAAGAACCAGTGCTGGTGGCTGCCAATCATAAAATATGTAGACAAACAGAAGTAAATCTTGACCCTCACCACATAATTGAACATTATACTCTTTCTAAATTGCTCAATAAGAAATGTTTGGCCTAGGGGTGCCGTGGAAAAAATTCTGATACTCTAGGGCGACGTGATTCAAAAAAGTTTGGGAACCAGTGCTGTAGGGTGAGATGTATCAAATATTGTAAAGGGCGCACGTGGAGAAGCTGTTCATAGCAACCAATTGGATTCTAGCTATCATTTATCTTTCTATATATATATATATATATATATATATATATATATATATTGGATAATGTAGAATTCTGATCCGCGCACACTGTAGTATGTCCAGAGTTTATTTGTTAACTCATGTAGTGCCCGCTCATCCACTCCTGCCCGGAGTCGGGGATTTCTAGGTAATGTTAAAAATAAGGAGAGCGCACCAGTGAATAATAATAAAAGGTAACAATTTACTTTATGTAAATATCCACGTACATGTAAGTTTAGATTAATGCACTTAGCCACTCTCTCCGATAACTGCCGCCACGGTATACTCCTTCGGCCAGCGGGGTATTTCTCTCGTAGAAGCCGTCTGCTCTGTATCAGACGGGAACCAGAACTTCGTCTGCAGATGCAAGCCACGCCCAACGCGTTTCGTCACTTGGGGACTTCGTCAGGAGCTGTGTTATTGGATCCTCAATGTTCACCTTTTAACCGTTGCTTTTTGCACTGATTGGTTAATTGCTTTAGGCTAATTACTAACACTAATTACATTGTTTTTTTGAACATCCTCTCTGTGATTTCATATACATTTAACAGAAACTCATAATTTACATAAGTAATAACTTGCAACAATAAAACTACCAATACTGTTATAATGACTTAAAAAATCTTTTTTTGTCCAAAAATCATAACTGATTAGCCACCATACGATGCTATTCACGCTACTGGCCCCTTTCATTGTTGTACCTTAGTTTTTGCACATGGTTCCAATTTAGCTTTTCTAATTGTCTTTACAGCGAGCAGCATTCGCCTGTAGCCATCAGTATATGTTTTTAGGGCTCACAAATTTATACCATATTTATTTAATACATCATAGACATTTCTCTCTCTTAATAATAATAATAATACAATAATTCTAAAAAAGATAGATACTAAAATACGACTGATACACATACCTATTCAGTCCAATCTAAAATCTATATACTCCTACTCCTATATCCCCCTTCCTACTAATACCAAGACTCTCATGAAGACCGGAGCGTTACATCTGATCTGTTCTGACAGGACATGATTTCCGAGTGTTCGCCACTCCCCATCGGGTGCTAACACCAACTACGATAGGGACTACACTCAGACTTCTTTCCCTATCAGTCTAACAGGAACGGTACGATGTCCCATCCCTCATTCAATCCATCTGGGGTTAGTGTACCTAGTGTGTAGATCCAGAAGGTTTCCCCCCGTTGTGATAACAGCTTTAGAATGTCTCCCCCTCTATTACCTAAATGTACTTGCTCTATTGCTTTAAATGATAAATTCTCACGTTGGGCGAGGCTTGCATCTGCAGACAAAGTTCTGGTTCCCGTCTGATACAGAGCAGACGGCTTCTACGAGAGAAATACCCCGCTGGCCAAAGGAGTATACCGTGGCGGCAGTTATCGGAGAGAGTGGCTAAGTGCATTAATCTAAACTTACATGTAGGTGGATATTTACATAAAGTAAATTGTTACCTTTTATTATTATTCACTGGCGCGCTCTCCTTATTTTTAACATATATATATATATATATATATATATATATATATATAAGACAAATGCCACTGATTCATTACAAAATCTCATGAACCATAAGGACTAGGAACTTGAAATTTGGACAGTAGCTTGCCTTTGTGCCGTAGGCACCCACTAAGAAGGGATTTTTCAAAATTCCACCCACAAAGGGGTTAAGTGTAGTTTTGTGTTTTATATGTTAAAATTTTAAAATCAGTATTAAATTTGCTTAAATAATAGCGCTTTTCATCTCTTTGTGATTATACTTGAAATTCCGTAGCGAAGCACGAGTATTCAGCTAGTCTAGTATATTCTATAAAATGATAGCCAGAATCTGACTCTCTGTTAGGTGGAAACACATCCATTTATACTCTTTAGAAGGTTTGTTACATCTCCCCCTTAATTACAAAAGTTTTCAGTTACAACTTACAAATTTTGGTCAATAGTACCAGGGTCTTGGAGTATCACTGAGCTGCCTCAGCAATATTTTCTTGTGATGATAAGTAGTTTTTTTTGTTTTTTTTTAATAAATAGCAGTGGCGCACACCAGTGGGGTTTCTGAGTACCCAGAAACCCTACTGGTATGGTAAGTATGTAGAGTTCAAGGCTATATAAACTTGCTGTCTCCCACGGGGAGAGCGTTAGGGTCACATGAAAGTGTGAATTTTTTGTTTGAAAGTTTTCTTTAACTCTGCTATCCTGACAATAAAAGACAAAAATTTGCCTTATATTGGGCATCCGACTTTCTCTGGCTGGCAGAGCGGGTGAGCTTCGGCACACCAGCTCCAATGGTGGCATCTCCTATAGGGATGCACGTGCCACTCCTTACCAGCCTTGAAGGCGCAGGCATGTGTGAGTACTACAATGCCCAGTGATACCCAGGGGTGGATATAGGGGTGCGGGTGCCCCTAGGCACAACAGTAACATCCCCCCACCCCGCTTGCCTAATTTTATTATTTTTATTGATTGGTTATAAGCCCTCATTTGATGATAGACAATTTAATAGAATAATAAAAAAGCCACTAACTATAACATTTTAATTATGTGTAAATATTTACTAAGGAAGACAGCTTACAAGGGCACATGGGGCCTAATTCAGAGTTGATTGCAGCAACAAATTTGTTAGCAGTTGGGCAAAACCATGTGCACTGCAGGGGGGGGGCAGATATAACATGTGCAGAGAGAGTTAGATTTGGGTGGGGTGTGTTCAAACTGAAATCTAAATTGCAGTGTAAAAATAAAGCAGCCAGTATTTACCCTGCACAGAAACACTATAACCCACCCAAATCTAACTCTCTCTGCAAATTTGCTGCTGCGATCAACTCTGAATTAGGTCCATTGTCTGGACTCTAATACCCCTTTCACACTGACAAATATTTCCCGGGTTATTGCACATTAACGTGCATCAACCCGGGAATTTGCTCAGTGTGAGAGGGTACTGATAGAATATTCCGGGTCGAGCGTCCCGACATTTCATCCCAGGTCTCGACCTGGGTTGAATCCGGAATTATCCCGGGATGCGGTGCAGTGTGAACGGGTAAGCCGGGTCAAGGCAACCCGGCACCCGTTCTCTGCATAGGAGAAGGCGGTGCTTGGAGATGATTATCTCCAAGCACCGCCTCCGGTAGCGTCAGAGGTGACGTCGCCAACCCAGAAATATGCTGGGTCGGCCCGCAAATCTGAAGGGGTTTCAAGCCGGATTGCACCTGGGAAGCACCCGTGTACACATTCTCAAGTGCGACCCGGCTATTGTCAATCTGAAAGGGGTATAATTCTATCCAGTATTAATCTGCTACACCTGCCGAGACTCTTCTAATAAATAAAATACTTTATTTGTATCATGTTTCTCTCACACTGCAGGTGGACAGAAACATGGCTGTCTGGCTTATTATCTGCTTCTTCATGCTCCCTGTGTGTTTATCAGCTGAACCATTACTTGGTAAGTGATGGGCACAGGGTTTAACTATGTAATAAATTCTGTTTTGACTTCAAAACCTTCATGCAAGGCAAGTCGCCAGTTTTAGGAGTTAGCTAATATACACCCTTCCCGCAGCCTAACCCCCCCCCCCCCCCCTCGTCCCCCCGTGGTGCCTTAACCTAACCCTCCCTTCCCTGCAGTCTATCCCTAACCCTCCTTGGTGGTGCCTAAACCTAACCTCCCCCCTGCGGCCTAGCCCTGACAGTCCCTGGCATACTTACGATCTAGTTGCCGCTTGTCAGGATTCCGGTGTCAGCATTTCGACTGGCCGCGTGTCGGGATTCCGGTGCTGGGATTTTCAAAGGCCGACATCCTGAATGTATTCCAGAAGTTTTGTTCTCATCCTTGTAAAATGACTGTATCACACAGAGCCGGCCTTAGCTATAGGCAGGCTAGGCATTTGCCTAGGGCATCCAAGCATGTCTAGGGGCATCCAAGCATGTCCCTGCAGTATCTCATACTGGAAGAGACAGTCTGCAAACTAACTGTTACTTTCTAAATGTATTCAATCAGTACTTGTATACACTGCTGTTTACATTTGCCAAATAGAATGCAGACAGTCCCTTGAACAACCTCCTACATGCTTGAATGCCCTTGACTTATGAGACCTCAGACAGCAGAAGCCCAGTAACTGCAATTCCTGGACCTGTGACATTTTCACTGACTATGGGGGTCATTCCGAGTTGATCGCACGTAGCAACTTTTTGCTGCTCGTGCGATCAACCTGATGCCGCCTATGGGGGAGTGTATTTTAGCATAGCAGGGCTGTGAACGCTTGTGCAGCCCTGCTATGCTAAAAAAGTTTCCTGCAAAACAAGACCAGGGTAGGAGTTACTTACCCTGTGCGACGGATCCAGTGATGAAGGTCCCGGTCCTGACGTCAGACATCTGCCCTCCAAACGCCACACATGCGTTGGACTCACCACGCCTGGAAAACGGTGAGTATCCGCCCCAGAATGCCTCCCACCTGTCAATCTTCTTGAGATCGCCGCTGTGATCACATTTGTCGCTGGCGTCATCGTTGCCCAGCGACGACCATCGCCAGGCAGCGACACGTGGGCGCAATGCGTCCACCACACATACGCATTTCCAACCTGTTCGCAGCAAAGAACCGCTGCGTGCGAACGGGTCGGAATGACCCCCTATATAAGGTTATTACTGGATGGCTCCTTATGATACCATGTGTATTTTGGAAGACTGCTCCACATAAATCTGACATCACCTATACTGCTTGTGCACATGGGGGAGGGGGACCCTGCTATCCTATGTCCCTTATCCCTGTGAAAACCCCAGGTGTCTGTAGGGATATAACATGGGCAGTGTTCTCCCCACACTTTATTTCTCAGTAAGTCCATGGCGTAAAATTCACCTGCATCCAGCATGGTAACGTGGTCAGTAAGTTGTGTGCGCTATTTCTATATGAAATGTTAGTGCAGTGTGACTTTCAGAAGCGTCAGACTGGAGAGCAGAGCATATTGCTCCCACAGTATAAAATAAAGGGCATGCAGTTGCCGGGAGTAACAGACACCGGCAAACACACTAAACAGTGAAGAGAATGGACAGTTACTACATGTTTGATACTGGTCTTTTTGTATAACCAGCAAGTATGGCAGTATCTGGACTTTGCTGCCATCTGTGTCCAACCACCTAGCTAAAATAAAGGATGAAGCTTGCAAAGGACGGCATACCCTTTGAGGTCACATCCCTTGTACGGGTGCCCCATTAACGGGTGCGAGCATAAGCACTCACCCATCCTGCCACCCCCATCTCACAAAACGCAGTGATGGATCCAGGGAGCTGCATGGGCGCACACACTGACTGCAAGCACACCAGCAAGCAAAAGTAAGTTTTATAAAAAAAAAAAAAAGCTACTAGCATTACTAATGTGGGCAGTGTTGGTCTGGGGCATGTAGGGCCCACCGGAGGAATGCAGTAGTAGGGGCTATATTAGGGGTGTGGCCAGTCTGCAGAGGGGGTGTGGCCTGCCACCTCATTGGTTTGACTAACCATTAGAGAGTGCAACGTCTGGGCCCCTTCATAAATATATACAGTAAATTCAGCTACTGCATGCATGATAATGTACCAGATTAATAACAGATTAATAACAGCAATGCACTGTAGAAAATACACCATAGTCCAGTATAAGGTAACATATGTATAATGTATAATTCAAGTGCACAGTCTGGAACCTGATCCTTAGAGCAGGAGGTTGGCCCCAAGCAGTAGGGCCCACTGGTGGTTTCCCCTGTACCCCTATGGGCCAGTCCAAGCCTGAATGTGGGGCATATGTGTAAGGTGAATTGCTGTGTGGAATTATGTGTATTATGGGCATTACTAATGTGGGGCCTGTGTGTAAGGTTCATTACTGTGTGGAATTATGTGTATTATGGGCTTTACTGTGGGGCATTATGCATGGTTGAACTGGCTCACAGGGGCACAGTGTAATCCCCCGGTGGGCCCCACTGCCTGAGTGTTGCTGGGTCAGATGCAGAACTAGCGGTGGTGCTAGGGGGCACCAGCCAAAATTTTGCCTAGGGCATCAAATTGGCTAGGGCCGGCTCTGGTTTCACAACAATTTAGAAAATAAAACTGGGAAAAAATAAACCCTACCCAAATCTCCCCAAACTAGCATGATTTAGGGTATGATAATTCTGACTGTTGAGAATATGCGAAATTCAGTATGTAGTCATTATGTCAGCATCAGAAGGTCGACATGGCTAAAATGTCAAGAGAAAGCATTGACATGCACAATGTTAACAATTACAATTATGATGGGGCGTGGCTTGACTGGCAACTGGAGGAGACGTGCACTGCCTCAGCTCTCCCCAAATGGCGCAAATAAGGCCTCCTAACCCCCTATTCCCACATCCCTAACCAGCCAAAAGAAGCCCTAGAGGTCTCCCCTACCCTGCTGCCGACATCTGGGGAACCCGCGGAGTCGGGGAGCGCTTCTAAGCGCTCCTGCGGATTGCGGCCTACCTCCCCAGACGGAAGCCGGGGCCTGGAGTGGAGCGGACATCGGACGGCACCCACCCGCTGCATACGGGCCTCCCGCCAGGACCTGGCTGCCTTCCCTGCACCCATCGGGACCTGCCGGCGGGACGAGGATACGGAACACTTCGTAGCGGTGAGTTCGCTCCATAGCCAGAGCTCGTCCCATGACCGCTACGCTGACCGCCCTTACTAAGCCGCTGAGACACACGCGGGCTGGCTGCCTCCCGCCCGCAACTCCTGGACGTGTCGGCTTTCCCCGCCCGGACCGCCCAGCTGCTTGGCCGCCTCAGAGGGGGGGGACACTGACTACCCACCTTGCAAGCCGCACTCCCAGACGTCCGACCTTGAAAGGTCCCGGCCGGGTATAACTGACCAATCTGACGCGGTGCCCCCCCCCGCATAAGAGCACACTCCCCACCCACAACCAAGCTCCCATTTAAACATTAAAGGGAATTAACTAACCCTCTGCTTCTGGGGCTGAATATTACAGAGCTAGAGGAGACCCCCACCACCTTCCAGCGGGCCACGGCCTAGTTCCCCTCCAGAACCCGGGGACTCCATTTTTACACAATACCAGGAAGACATCGGGACTCACCAAGCCACAGGCTCCACAGTATAGCTCAAGCCAACGGCTCCCCCTAGTGGTTAATCTGGGGTAATTCACAGAAGAAATATATCTCTGCTTACACAAGAAATATTACATGATCACATCTCAATCACTCAGAGCCTATAATGCTATAAGAAATGCTCCTACACCGGCTGCTGTGGCCATTGATGCCGTAATGTGCTGCTGAAGTCAACCCACGGGGAGCCATGCAGCTAAAGGCACTCTCATGCTAAATATGTAATTATATCTCACCTCGTCAACTTGATTTAGGGAAATTAAGCTTATTGCTGCCGACTGAGTGATGTCCAAGAACAAGAAATCTTATCAGAAGACAGGCAAACCGACTCCTCGAGGGAACATGTCGCAATCTGCAATGAGGCCCTTCCTACAACCTACTTCACCCGCTCCAACAGACAACCCCACAGTAACAACCTCCCCCGCCCTCCCGCCAGCCCCTCACCCGTCTCCCCCGAGTGCAGATACATCGCATGCTCTCTCCTCGGGTGGCAAGGATCTGCAAGACATATTAGCTTATATGAAGACCCTACCCACC
The DNA here is from genome assembly GCF_028390025.1 of Pseudophryne corroboree. Classification (NCBI taxonomy): domain Eukaryota; kingdom Metazoa; phylum Chordata; class Amphibia; order Anura; family Myobatrachidae; genus Pseudophryne; species Pseudophryne corroboree. Next base: position 110,622,175 of record NC_086449.1, on the reverse strand, counting down.
AAACAAGATCTACAAGACACAGTGAGACGTGAGCTGGCTGCCATGAGACAGAATATTTCACACATCTCTGACCGAGTGTCGAGCCTAGAAGACCACCAAACTTCCTCTGATACAATGCTGAAATCACTGACGACCGTCATCGAAACTCAATCATCGGAGATCCGCTCCCTACAAATGCGGCTGACAGATTTGGATAACAGAGGGAGAAGAAACAATATCCGCGTGCGAGGCCTACCGGAAGAAGTACCTCCAGCAGGCTTGATCGATGCCCTTACGAAGATCTTCAACGAGGTCCTGGGCAACGACCCCAATGATACCATCACCTTCGATAGGGCTCATCGCGCCTTGAAACCAAGAGGCCTCTCCGCGGATAGACCACGTGACGTCATATGTAGGTTGCATTATTTCTCCCAAAAAGAGGATATAATGCGCAAAGTGCGCCAACTTGATGGAATAGACTTCAACGGTTCCGTGATACAAATTTATCAAGATTTGTCCTGGCACACATTACAACAACGAAAAGCCCTCAAGCCCCTGACGGAAGAATTCCGCAAACGTCAGTTGAAGTACCGGTGGGGCTTCCCCTTCAGCCTCCAAGTCTCCTTATCTGGAAAAACCCACACCCTCAACTCCTACACGGATCTTCCAGAGTTCTGCACGGGACTTGGCATACCAAAACCTAATCTACGCGATTGGGACTTTCCTATACCAGAGATACCGTCATTCCAACCCCTGAACATAGGACCACCTTGGCAGGTGGTGCGGAAAGGTGGAGGAAGAGGCACTAAGGGTTCTCTCCCCAACAAGGATCCACCTGTTACCTGACTGATTGTCTAGGACCCTTTGATTGTCCAAGTTTTACTGTAGATATTTCTACAGGTCACAGTGTGATACTGTTCTTAGAATACTGCGTGATATCGCTTCATGCTACTTAAGAACCACCATGTACACTTCCGCTGTTACAGAGGCTCCGGCCCACCTCCCCATACGTTTTGGGCCGTTGATTGTTATTACTATTTTTTGTTCTATCATTACGAGATTTCCTACATTTTTCACTATTCGAAGATTTCCCCCTGTTGACGAGGTTTAAGGTTTACAGCTTATTGTGCATACTCAGCTCAGCTTACATATGTATATTGGCCCTCATTCCGAGTAGTTCGCTCGGTAATTTTCTTCGCATCGCAGCGTTTTTCTGCTTAGTACGCATGCGCAATGTTCGCACTGCGACTGCGCCAAGTAATTTTGCTATGAAGATAGTTTTTTTACTCACGGCTTTTTCTTCGCTCCGGCGAACGTAATGTGATTGACAGGAAATGGGTGTTACTGGGCGGAAACACGGCGTTTTATGGGCGTGTGGATGAAAACGCTACCGTTTCCGGGAAAAACGCAGGAGTGGCTGGAGAAACGGAGGAGTGTCTGGGCGAACGCTGGGTGTGTTTGTGACGTCAAACCAGGAACGACAAGCACTGAACTGATCGCAGATGCCGAGTAAGTCTGAAGCTACTCTGAAACTGCTAAGTAGTTTGTAATCGCAATATTGCGAATACATCGTTCGCAATTTTAAGAAGCTAAGATTCACTCCCAGTAGGCGGCGGCTTAGCGTGTGTAACTCTGCTAAAATCGCCTTGCGAGCGAACAACTCGGAATGAGGGCCATTGTTTAATACAATGTTATCTCTGACTATCACTATGCCTTTGGCGGTGGCTCCCTTATCCGCCCCATACCCGCCCCTGGCTGTTTGGCCTCTTGGGTGCCCAATCCCTAGATGGATCGGCTACCCCAATGCGGGTTTTTTTGAATGTTTTTTGAATGTTATTATAGGTTTTTTTCTCTCTCCATGCTCTGTCCCTCTCTTTTTCCTCCCTGCTCCCCTTTCTCCCCTTTCACTGACCATTCTGGACTCAACGCACTCCATCATAACACATATCTCCTATGACGTCCACCGGCAAAATTAAAGTCGCTTCGATTAACGCGAAGGGTCTTAATGTACTGGAGAAAAGATCATCCCTTTAGAGGTCCCTTTGGGCTGATAGAGTGGATGTTGCAATGGTCCAGGAGACGCATTTCAAAATCTCAGCTAAGAATCCTCCCCTTACCAACTACCGCTACCCCCAGGCTTTTTACAATAACAACCCAGACTCTAAATCGAAGGGCGTAGCGATAGTGTTCTCCAAGACCCTCCAGCTGTCAGACATATCAGTCCATAAATTGGTCCCGGGCCGTCTTCTGATGGTGCGTTGTAAAATATGCACCTGCTCATACACATTTATTGCACTTTACGCCCTTAACAAGGATCAGGTCCCATTCTTCCGCAATGCACTCTCCCAAATAGAACCGCTCCTTTCAGGAGTGATTGTTCTTGGTGGTGACCTAAACTGGATAATGGATCCAACATTAGATTCATCTTCTAACGCTCCCCGGACCTCTCAACGCCAGTACCGACAGGTTAGACGACTGTTTCACGACCTCCAACTGGCCGACTCTTGGCGGGTTCTTCACCCCTCAACTAGAGACTATTCCTTCTACTCCCCCCCACACAATGCATACTCCCGCCTCGATTATTTATTTCTGAGCCACAGACATCTCCCCTTATTAATGGACTCCTCCATCGGCCCGATAACCTGGTCTGACCATGCACCTGTACACATGACACTCTCGACCCCGCAGACTACCCCAGGTCAATGGACCTGGCGTCTCAATGAGTCACTGTTGCAAGACCAGTACTGCAGGGGTGAAATAGAAAAAGCTCTGGCTGAGTTCTTCTCCATAAATGACACCGAAGACGTCTCAAAGATTACCCTATGGGAAGCGCATAAATGCACCATACGGGGTAAACTCATACAGTTGGGAACATTTGTGAAGAAGCAGAAGTCAGCACTAATCACTAAATTACTAGACCAACTACACCATCTCGAGTCCCAGCACAAATCGACCCTGTCGGAGACTGATTACTTAGTTCTACTAGACACACGAGCCCAACTAAAGAAAACCCTTACTGATAGTATCCAACTATCTGTCCGAAAATGTAATTCTAAATATTACCAGTGGGGTAATAAACCTAGTCGCCTCCTGGCCCAGGCCCTCAAAGCCCAACGCTCCTCCTTGTATATAAACCATGTAAAAGACCTCGGGAATACCCTCCGATTCAAAACCCCAGAAATTGCGGCAAGCTTTAAACAGTACTACTCCCTTTTATATAATCTAGAAAATCGACCGGACGATACCGCCCCCCCCATACGATTTTTTACAGGCTAAGGCGTACCTAGAAAAAGTGTCCTACCCCGTCCTATCGCCTCTAGACAGGGAAGCATTGGAACTACCCTTCACCCAACAAGAACTGGAGAACGCCCTGGTTATGACCCCGTCTGGTAAGAGCCCAGGACCAGATGGCTTCACCCTCACCTATTATAAACAATTCAAGGACCTCACATCCCCTTATCTTCTCCAGGCCTTTAATTCAATATCCGCAGACACCCATTTTTCTAGCCAATCCTTAGAGGCACATATCTCCGTTTTGCCCAAGCCCGGCAAGGACCTCTCGGTGTGCTCCAGCTATAGACCCATATCACTCCTAAACGTCGATGTCAAGCTCTTCGCTAAATTAATGGCAAACAGATTGAACGCATTCCTGCCTTCCCTAATCCACAGCGACCAGGTGGGGTTTGTCCCGGGCCGCGAGGCCAAGGATAATACCACTAAGGTACTGAGCCTGATTCATATTGCATCCCGGGGCGGCCCTCCCACAGTGTTGCTATCCACTGATGCTGAAAAGGCTTTTGATAGGGTCGGTTGGGGCTTTATGAGGTCCGTGCTGGAGCATATTGGATTGGGTCCTCGGATGCTTGATAGGATAATGAGCCTTTATAGATCCCCCACAGCTCGGGTCCGAGTAAACGGATCTTTATCCGATCCTTTCCCTATAGGTAATGGGACACGACAAGGTTGCCCACTATCTCCTCTACTCTTTGTCCTCTGTATTGAAGCTTTCGCTAGAGCTATTAGGGCCAATGATGGCATCACAGGCTTGACGATTGGTGATACGGAGCACAAACTTTCCATGTTTGCGGATGACCTACTAGCCACAATAACGCACCCGATCACCTCACTCCCCCAATTTATGCGAGAGCTGTCCCACTTCGGTTCACTCTCCAACTTTAAAATCAATATGTCCAAATCATGCGCCTTGAACATCTCCTCCTCCCCCGACACCGTAGCTAAACTTAAGCGATCCTTCCCCTTTAATTGGAATGCCTCTCATCTGTCCTTCCTAGGAATACAGCTGCCAAATGACCTATCTCACTTATACACTCTAAACTTTACCCCGCTCCTTCGAACACTCAGGGCTGACTATAGCAGATGGTACCTCAAGCCACTCTCTTGGCTAGGGAGGGTGAATGTTGTAAAGATGAATACTCTCCCCAAACTGCTCTACAAACTACAGACCCTCCCCATACAGATCCCAGACTCCTGGTTCAGATCCATCCAACTGTTAATACAACAGTTCGTCTGGTCTCGGAGACGGCCAAGAATAAGCCGATCCATTATGATCCGCTCTACCCGATGTGGTGGTTTCCAATTGCCGGACATCAGAGGCTACTATCGGGCAATAATGCTCAATAGGGTCCTGGACTGGACGAGGAGTCGAGAAACAAAGCAATGGGTGGCTATAGAGGGGCTATACATGCAGCAATTCCCAGAGATCTTTCCCTGGCTCCCCTCCTTGCCCAAACCCCCCTCACCCCACCCAACTATTACAGCGACCCTATCCTTTTGGAAAAAGGCGCGTCGCTGGCCCTTCCTCTCTTCCGATTTTGGCCCACTGACCTCTTTCCTAGCTAACCCCGACTTCCAGCCCGGTTTAACACCATCTCACTTTCGTGATTGGGCCCTCGAAGGCCTCTTCAGAGTGGGCCAGGTTGCAATCTCCTCAGGAGTCAAACAATTTTCGGAAATATGGTCAAAATGGGAAGTCCCACAGCGTGACTTTTGGAAGTACCTACAACTTAGACACTTTTTACACTCTGAGCGCAGATATCTCCGGGCCTCACGTGAGCTAACACAGTTCGAGAGGATGTGCGTCGCCACATGGCCCCCTCAACACACCATCTCCTCACTTTATAGACTACTACAGACCCCAAACGCCCAGACGCCCATGCCCTTTAAAATGGCCTGGGAAAGAGATCTCGGGATCTCCCTGACAGATAAAGACTGGCAGATGATATTCCTCAAATCCCACAAAAGCTCAGTCTGCATACAAGTTAGGGAAACCCAATATAAGCTTTTAATGAGATGGTATAGGCATCCCTCTCTCCTCCACTTCATGTACCCTGGAGTGACGGACAGATGTTGGAGATGTCTCAGCATATCTAATACCTAATATATATATATAATATATATATACCTAATGCATATCTGGTGGAACTGTCCCCTACTAAAACCATTCTGGAAGGATGTTATATCCACCTCTCAAGACATACTTCACACTCCCGTTCCCACGGACCCAGCCTTCTGGCTACTTTCCCACTCCTCAATCTCACTAGCTCAGCACAACACATCGCTACTTCGACACCTGTCTAATGCAGCGAGGGCAGTCATCCCCACACTATGGAGATCTCAACTCCCACCCACTAGGAAACTATGGTTTAACAGAATTAGTTACTATATGAATATGGAAAATATCCTCCTGGTCTCCAGAGATAAACTCTCGGAGTTCATGATTATATGGATGCCCTGGATAGAGTATATGTCCTCCAAAGACTATAAGGAATATGTTTATACCGCCAAATGACTTCAACACATAGTCTATCGAATAGATAGACTAAAGTACACCTCCCCCCCAATTCGATAACTTCCCCCCAGTTTGGTCACACCATGTTTTCTCTCTACCATCCCTTTCATTTCTTACCTCTCTCTTTTCTACAGCTTCTCTACAATGCCATCTAAGATTGCAAACACATTATAGTATGGATAGATGGCGAAAGGATATCAGATGGAAGTCACAGAAACACCTACTAACACTAGGGCCTTTACTAATCCCCAGCGACGGGGATGATACGCTACACTACCCTTTAAGGCTATGTTGTATTAGACCTTCATTTGTGTCCTGATGTTTTTCTTCTTCTTATGTTGAAATGTGAAGCAATCCTTATACTGTTATACTGACCTAAATAAAAACAGATTATACAAAAAAAACAATTACAATTGTGCGCAGTACATGTCACTGTTAGACTTAGAGCATACTTACCGACATTCTGGCTGCTCTCTGCGGGAGAGAGCAGCCAGGTCGGCTCAACAGGCGGGCTGGGAGCACTTTGACGAATGGAGGGGGTGGACCGGAGGCAGTACGGGGGTGGAGCAAGGGCGGGACAGGGGCGTGGTTACGGTGATTCCTTCTTTAAGCCACGCCCCCGCTCTGTAATGCCGCGATCACCGGCATTACAATGCAGGGGGCGTGGCTACGATGACGCGATTCAGCAAGAATCGTGTCATCGTCTGCCCGGACCGCCCACTTTACACACAAAGTGGGCGGACGGGCAGGGGGGACCCCGTCAAATCGGGAGACTTGCCTGCTCTTCCGGGGGGCCGGGAGGGTCACCCGATTTTCGGGAGCCTCCCGGCCATTCCGGGAGAGTAGGCAAGTATGACTTAGAGTTAGGGTAAGGCTGTGCTTAGCATTTGTTACACTTGCCAACTAATCACTCTACTCGTGCGCAGACTAAATGGGCTTCACCTCTTACAGATGCCGTTCCTAAGATGCTTTCAGGACATAATGAAGAAACAAGGAGGTAGTGTGGGACTTGGGCGATTCAATTGTTTATGCACGTCTGATCTCCTGTCTAAAGTGACGGGAGGTCAGTGGTAGCTATTTAACTGTTTGGGGTTTTTACATGCAGTGTCATATAAAATGACAAGCGAGCAGAAATGCCAATGCCGTCGCTATTCGCGCTCAAATGGAGCAACAATTGAATTGCTCCATCAGGTGCCTGGCACTAATAGTCATCAGCAAAACAGTTGAATTTTCGATGAGCCAGGACTGAGCTGAAGTGGTAAGTGGACGCTGACTGAGCAAATGGATAGGCAGAGAACGAGGCCCGCAGACAGTGAAATGAAAGAGCAGGTATCAAGAAAAACTGGGAAACAAACCCAGAGCCAGGCAGGGATAGATCAGGCTGGGATTCAGCAAACACCAAGAAGGCAAAAACAAAGGCAGGTGCTAGTATAAACTGGCAGCACATACAGCAGGGCTGGTAACCTCTGACAAACAGAAGATATAGCTGTCAGGGAAGCTAAACCCTCCCTGCCTTTTTCCAAGAACAGGTGCAGGTGCCAATAGTCTTGGTTGCTTAGCAACTGTTGGAACCATCAGCCATTGTGACCAGCGGGAATGGGCGAGACCTGTGGGGGGTGCGAGCCGTAGTGGTGACACCTTACAGGGTTAGGGCTCTAACCCTCAATGTTGACATTTTAACTATATCACCATTATGACCATGTTGACATTTTGCCTTTTGAAATATCTCAAGTCAACATACCCACTACGTCGACATTCTTATTATCGACATTTCATATCACACCCATTAAAATTAATTTCAGTGTTTTTTGGTAAAAATAAACCAAACATGAACTCACATTGTAAATGAGAGAAATAGCATACATTATACATAACTAACAGGGAGCATATAGAACTTCTTACCACACATGGATGAATTACAGGTACCACGGTATTGGTATTTTGATTTTGTTTTAGCATTTATTAGGGATGCATTACAATATTTGACTGAAATTTTTTGCCTAAATATCTGGCCGATCTCTTAGCTTAATTTGCTAATTTAGAGGGGGGGGGGATTAGATTGGACCAAATGATAATAATTATTGGTGATTGTGGCTGCTACAAATAACTCTGTGTCCTGTGCTGGGACATCATATAGAAGTCAGGATTCTGGCCAAACACAAATCTTGCTGGAAATACTCAGGAGGTCATTGGTAAAGTGCTATCCAGCATGATTTGCACAAGTTGCCTGGAAGCCCTCAGAGAAGTATTGATTTGCAAAACTTAGCCTCTCCTCGGGGGAATGGGGAGGCATTGTGAGGATTTGCTTTTCAAAGCACGGACTAGACGCACCTATGTTTTGTAGCACAGCATAGAAAGGAGATTTCATGAAGGGGTGGACAGGGCGGATTATTAGAGGTGCTCCTTGCTATGAGGAAGGGTGAGCGGCCATGTCCACTTCACACAAGTGAACCATCTTATTTCTTATATAGAGTATATTGTGGCATTAGTTATTGTATATACTAAACTCTTATTTAATATTTATATCAACATACGGTGAAAGTGCCACTGCATGTGGATGTGTCTACACACATTAATAAATATTGCTAAGATTTTGGCCTCTCTCTCCAGTCTTACTTAAAATCTATCTCTTAATCCTTCTTTAGGACAGGCTATGAATATGAAAACCTTTCTTGGCCTTGTGCAGGATCTGGAGGCCAATATGCCAGGATCCTCTGCCCAGGATCTAGCTCAGCTTCTCCTTTCTGCTGCCTCTCCACCATTCAGCTCCCCTCAGTCTTTTACTGATGAACAAGCAGCTCTCGCCAATGTTCTGCTGTCTCACAAGGTCCAGAGATCAGAAGACTTGAGGTGGCAGGAACAAGGGGTTGTTTTGGCTCCTGATGGCAGCACTGTGGCATTAAGACCTCTACTTGGTGCCATGGTCTGGGGATGGATAGCTGCCTGCGATGGCAAGCATGCAGAAAGTGTACCTAAGAGCGTGCCGCAGAAGTTACAGGATGCTGAGGGAAAACATCCTTGTCCACAAAACTCAAGCTCTTCTGACCAGCAGAGGTCAAGCCTAGAACCAGGCAGTGATGGCACTCACCCATCCTCCCTCGCAGTGTTATTAGGATTGGCTTTTGCTGATCCTGGAGCCTCCCTGGAAACACCGCTACATATTGCAGATGGGTGCTGGGATTCCATCTCCTCTCCCAAATACTTCCGGCTACAAGGTGCCCCTTCCCGAAATTACCTGACATTGGCCTACATCAATGGTGCATTGGATGGCACTCTGCTGGGGAAGAGGATGGCAAATCAAACCCAGAATATGAGTTCCCTGCTTCAGTCATACTACTATGGGAAACCAACAATGAGTTCATACAGGAGGCAGGACTTCCAAGCTCTGCTAGAGGAAGGCCAATTAGAAAAGGAGATCAACAGAGGCATAGCTTGTCACAGGAAATATGCTGCAAGCTGTGGACTTCATCACCTCGCAGACACAGCGCTGCAGAGCGCGGCTGCTGCAGCGGCTGCCGCAGCGGCCAAGGAGTTTCAGGAGCAATATCTCGGTACAAAGTACAGTATATAAAATCTGTATAGCATGCATGTATATGTATATGACAGAGCAATTGTGCAGGGGCAGATTGAGAACTGAAAGTGGCCCTGGAAAAATTTATAGAAGTGGCCTCATATGGGCAGCACCAGAGGTATACCGTGTAACCATGATGGCAGCATCACCCCTTACATGTTATCAAAACAGGTCCCACATGCACATCGACCAACCAGGAATCTTCCCTGTGAACCATATGGCCAATCCGCCCCTGGCATTGTGTCACTTTATAGGGCAATAAAAATAACTATAGACTAGTACAATTTAAAAGTACACACATTTGTTACACTAATTCTTAAATTAATAAAAACATAACATTTAAAAATAACAATAAATTATTAAAGCGTCCATGTAAAAACAGCTGTGTATTCCAATAAAGGCATGTAAATAATTAGACGGCAACAAACTGGGAGAGATGCGTCCTGAAACCAGATCCTACAAATAGTGATGTTCCAGAAATAAAGGTTATAATAAAACGTGTCCCGTCCCAATCTTAGGCGCAGGTTCAAGTAATAGATGTTTAGCTTCTGGCCACTGCTTTGGAAAATAAGCTACCAAAAGGATAGTGAAGCCCTTGGTGTGTTTCATCAACTATAGGCCCACTGACGCATTTCACCATCCTGTGGCATTGGTTTCCTCAGTAGGCATGCTCTTCCAAACCAACAAATTAATTTTTTTTAGCTGGAAACACATTTATGTCACCTTCATGCAATTTTCTTTTTGTGGTAAAAGCTTAACTATGACAGCAGCATCACCCCTTACATGTTATCAAAACAGGACCCACTGGTAATCTTCCCAAAGAACCCTATGACCAATCCGCTCCTGGCGTTTTGTCACATCATAGGGCAATGAAAATAGGTAAAAGCAGGCACATTTATTACACTAATTCTTAAATCAATAAAAACATAATGTAACATTAAAAAAATGACAATAAATTATTAAAGATGCTCCATATATAAACAGCTGTATATTCCAATAAAGGCATGTAAATAATTAGTCAGTAACAAGCTGGGAGAAATGCGTTCTGATACCAGATCCTACAGATAGGGATGTTCCAGAAATAAAGGGTATAATAAGGTATATCCCTTCCCAATCTTAGGAGCAGGTTCATGTAATAGATGTTTAGCTTCTGGCCACTGCTTTGTAAAATAAGCTGCCAGAAAGATAGTGAAGCCTTTGATGTGTTTCATCAAGCTGAGGCCCACTGACACGTTTCACCATCCTGTGGCATTGATTTCCTCAGTAGGCATGCTCTTCCACACCAACACATTTAAAAATTTTAGCTGGAAAACACATTTATGCTGCCTTCATGCACTTTTATTTTTGTGATAAAAGCTTAACGGAAAAAATAATTTTCTTATAACCATTTCATTTAAGAGGATTTGTATCTCTTTCTAAGAAAGTTGTTTCATACATGCTGGATTGAAATAATCTTTTGGTAAAATTAACATTTATATTATAAAGGACATTTTTCAGCAAATATATATATTGCCACCTAGACGGGGAGAATGATAGACATTGCCACAAAAGAGGATCTTTAGAGATTCAAAAACATTCTTTACCAATGTTTCTTTGATCTGGCTTATGCTGCAGTTCTATTGTGTCATCTATTTGTTGCCCTGATTTACTTTACAGACTGTCCCGCAGTGATACCTCGCTGCATGTGGGAGCCCCAGCCATATAAAGGGACCCCCACTCTCCTGCAGCCACCTCTGCCCAACGTCTATATCCACCACACCTATGAGCCATCTAGGCCTTGTGCCTCCTTCCAGGACTGTGCGGCAGACATGCGCAGCATGCAGAGATTCCACCAGCAGGATCGGGGCTGGGATGACATTGGCTACAGGTAGGGAACGAGATGTAGATGGATCATTTACACTCACTATATAATATTAATAATACAATGGTTGAAATGGAAGATAATGGAGCATAAGCTTCATTGCAACAAACTATTAGTTTGAAAACAATATATTATAAACCACTCTGCTGAGTTACTAGCACTACATTGAGTGATGCTTTATTTAAAAGCTATTACTTGATGATAAGTAATATATAACCTCTTATCAACTGACCACGAGGCACAGTTAGATTATTGTCTATGGCTTATTTCCAGTTTACATTGTAGGGCTGATGTAGAGTTAGACATATGCACACTTGCAGCTGTTATATAGCAGCAGAGGCTGGTGTTGTGCATGTTTATGTCATGGCTCTTCCAGATTCTAGAATGATCATGGAGACGTTAATGGCAACCTTTTCTCCCAAGGTACAATGAGTCACTTGATAAGTGTGGGATGGATCACAGACCTCAACTTATTGGTTCTTTTGAATTTAATTAGTGACTAGGGGGTATATTTACTAAAGTGCAGGTTTTCAGACGTGGAGATGTTGCTCATAGCGACCAATCAGATTCCACTTATCATTTCTCTAGCAGCTTCTACACGATAATAGCTAGAATCTGATTGGTTGCTATGGGCATCATCCCCAATTCTGAAAACCCGCATTTTAGTAAATATACCCCTAGGTCATTAGACATGTGCTGGTTGTTGGTAGCTGATCCTGCGGTCCTTTATCTCGTATATCATTGCTGACCCAGTTTGTCTTTGGATCTCATTGTCTTCTGTTTTGGCCTGTTTCTTTATTACGTTCTTGTCTGTAATCAGCCATGACCACAGACTCTGTAATCGTTATAGCTAGACTGCTGCCAACCCAGACTGTCTATCCGATATAACCTGTCTGTTGTCAGTTCTGATTTCCACTTCTATAATGTTTAATCTGTCCACTTCCAGCCCTTTTGTATTGATCTCTGCCAGATTTCTAGTTTAAGACCATAAGATCTGCAAGCTTGCTATACTCTTCCTGCTTCATACGTTACATCTAGTGGTCCTGTTAGTTCCAAATCCATCCTTAAACCTAGGCAATACCTTGGGGTGATAAGCAATTACTATTTTTACAAAAGGAAATTATTGGATAGCTTGCTGCGCTTTGATGACCTGCCCGGGTTTCGGATCAGGGGATCAATGAAATGGTAAATGTGACCAAGTGCTATATGTACTGAATAAAAATATACTGTGTAGAAAACAATAATAATAATAATAATAATAAACAAAATCAAATAATATTAGAAAATAAGAAAAGAAAGAGAAAAGTGCAAACAGAAGTCTAAGATTAAAAATAAATCTAAGATTAAAAATAAAATATGTTTACAGCTCCTTTCTGGTGTTTTTTGGAGCTTTTTTTTTTTTTTTGGTATTGGCTGGATAGATACAGTTCTTGTGGGCAGAGACTATCCCTGGCTTACCCTATATCCACATGCTGTACAATTGCCACTCTCGGTGCCGAAAAGCTGAGACCGGAAGTTCGGGTATCCACTTCCGGTGACGTCAAACGCTGGCGGCGGCGGTGCTATCTTCTTCCCCTGTGTCTGCTCCTTCACTCTGCAACGCGTTTCGAATCCTGCTCTGGATTCTTTGTCAAGGAAGTGTGGTAGTTGTTTGTTGTGCTCCTTTTTATATGATAAACTTTATTTAAAAAACAGGAAGTGACCTTAACCGGAAGTAAGGTTGGCGGCGGTATCCTCATAGTAAAAAGTAATTTCCATATTCAGAAGTATTCCCAGAATAAAAAACATTCTGTTGCACTTATAGAATCAGAATTAGAAAGAAAAAGGAAAAAGACAAGAATGGAAGGTAAAAAGTGAAAAATAAATAAAATATAAAATGAAAAATAAAGAATAAAAATATATCTCCACAACAACTATTTTTGGTACGAGGGCGATTTCTACTTACAACAGTGCAGTACAGCTATGGGAACATTATTCGCTCCAAGCTACGCAAATCTCTTTGTCTCACATTGGGAAGATCTGAATATCTGGGATCATAAGCCATACTTGGCGAACATTGTATGTTGGCATTGCTATATTGACAATGTGTTCTTCATCTGGAAGCGGATACCCGAGCTTTTCGGCGCCGAGCGCAGCAATCATACAGCATGTGGAGATAGGGTAAGCCAGGGATAGTCTCTGCCCACAAGAACTGTATCTATTCAGCCAACACCAAGTGTCTGAAAGCTCAAAAAAACACGAGATAGGAGCTGTAATATTTTATTTTTAATCTTAGATTTATTTTTAATCTTAGGGTGTGTACACATGGTGAGATCCTTGCTATGCCCGATTTTCACTTGCGATTTCCCCTGAACTCCCCGGAGCCCAGCACCACCAATTTTGACTAACTTTTCTTGAGATATGGACTATGTGTGCATACAATTTTGTCTTATGTGAGATTTTGGCTTATGTGAGATGTCATTGACATGTGAGATGAACTAGATAGTACACTGATCTAGCAAGGATTGACTTGCCTGCACAGTCTATCTTTTCTTGAGATGCCGACCTGGCGGGACCGCGCATCGGGATCGAATCGGGATCGCAAGGTGACTTTCACCTTGCAATCTGCACTAACTTTTCTTGCGATTTTGACTATATAGTGAAAATCGAAAGAAAATATCTCACCGTGTGTACACACCCTAAGACTTCTGTTTGCACTTTTCTCTTTCTTTTCTTATTTTCTAATCTTATTTGATTTTGTTTATTATTATTATTATTATTATTATTATTATTATTGTTTTCTACACAGTATATTTTTATTCAGCACATATAGCGCTTGGTCACATTTACCATTACAATTACTATTTTTAGTTGAAGACCGCTCCCTGGGGGCATCTGAGCACCAATAAGCAGGTTTAACTTTAAGCAGAAAGCAGCTTGTGAAAGGTGAAGACCTGAAAAAGCAGTCCTGAAGGTCTTATCACTTTTCTGTTGGTATTGTCCTAACGTTTCCAGAGCCTCTCATCAGATGTAATCAAGACTCATTTCAGTTAGCTTGGCTTTAGTTGTTCATGAACTGATAACCTAACCTGACCTGACAATGCATATCAGTAATGGGATTGGGTCTTTAGGTCGACCGCAAGTAGATCAACACTGTCTAGTTCGACCACTATTAGTCGACAGTAAGTAGGTCGACATGGTTTCTAGGTCAACAGGGACTCTAGTAGGGACTCTAGTAGGGACTAGTAGGGTCAACAGGGACTCGACATAGTAACATAGTAACATAGGTTGAAAAAAGACAATTGTACATCGAGTTCAACCTATTTGTGGTCTCCTATGCTGTCTTATTATAGGACTAGTTATTTTTATGTTAGGACTAGTTATATTAACTATAATGCGTGCCTACGCACCATAACCTGAATATCTTTATCCAATAGGAATTTATCTAACCCATTCTTAAAGGTGTTTTCTGAGTCCGCTGTTACTACTCTCTCAGGCAGGGAATTCCAAACACGTATTGTCCTTACTGTGAAAAAACCTTTTCGCCTCAATGTGCGGAAACTCCTCTCCTCTAACCTAAGTGAGTGACCACGTTCTAGGTCGACATAAGTTTTTCAAAAAATGTTTTAATGTTTTTGAACTTTTTCATACTTTACGATCCACGTGGACTACAATTGGAAACGGTAACCTGTGTTGAGCGCAGCGGTAGCAGAGCGAGGCACCTCGCCCAAAACATGGCGAGCAAAGCAAGCCATGCGAGGGGACACAGTGCACTAATTGAGGTTCCCGGTCATTGTACAGAGAAAACGACACCCAAAAAAAAGTGAACAAAACTCATATCGACCTTTTCTCATGTCGACCTATAGTCCCTGTCGACCTAGAAATCATGTCGACATACTTAATGTCGACCAACAGTGGTTGACCTAGACACTGTCGACCTAAGTTGAATCTTCCTAACATACCACGCCCATCAATAATCATATTCATTATCCCATTATGGGCCTGATTCTAAATCATAGGCTTCCACCTATGGGCAACTTCTCCACCGTTCCACATCTCCACTCTTTCACTTCTTGATACATCAACCCCAAAGTATTACTTCCCATACTTGCTCCACTGCAGACAGTTTATGCTTTTCCTACATCTTAAAACAGTGGGGTAGATGTACATTATTATGCCTGGAGAAGGGATAAAGCAATGATAAGTGCAAGGTGATAACGCACCAGCCAATCATTACAGATTTGAAAAATGACAGTTAGGAGCTGAGATTGGCTGCTGCATTATCACCTTGCACTTATCACTGCTTCATTACTTCTTTATGCCTTCTCCAGGTTTAATACATCTGCCCCAGTGTCTCCATGGGATGTTATACAGGTCAAAAGCTAAGAAGGTGTTTGGCTTTGATATTGTCATACTTGGGGCACACTTGCCTACTCTTGAAAAAAAAGCATTTCAGGGAGATGTGAAAGTAACACCTATCAGTGCGGGCGCGTACTGCTACATCTGAGAGGTGTGTCATAAACATGACTTACATACAAATGTAAATGAGCCCCAAAGTGAGTAAAATCTATTTGTTGAAGAAAAGACACTGATATTTTGCAGGATTTGTTTGTGTATTGTGTTTTACAAGAGGTTCCATATACTGTAAGTGGCCATAGGGATGACTGTGCCTTATAACCAGTGCAGGGAAATGGCACTAATGATCCCATTTGAATGTATGTATCTCTGATTTCATTTTGCCCCCAAGAATGTAATAGCTGCATAATGGGGGTAAGGTGCAATCAGGGAGATTGCTGGACTTTTCAGGGAGTGAGGGAGATTGCTGCTATTTCAGGGAGTCTCCTGCAGAATGGGGGAGAGTAGGCAAGTATGACTTGAGGAGTATTTGCTGTTTCCCTGCAGGGTGCCATGATACATATGGTGGGCAATAATATATGTAACACATACGCTTTACAAAAACTTGAAGTCAACAGTGGCTTTACTTGCCCTTTAATATTACATGTATCTGCGAATGGGTGGATAAATGTTGTACACCACAGAGAGACAGGAAGGGTGTGACAAAGTCAGGTCTTTGTGACCAAAATCAGTGCAGTGGAAAGTATTGAAAAGAGAAGAAGAAACACATTACACATGAATAATCCATAGAGTGGAATAGTTCTGTAATCGTTTCTCTTTTCCCTCCTCTCTCAGCTTTGTGGTAGGTTCCGATGGATACATCTATGAAGGACGTGGGTGGCACTGGGTTGGGGCTCACACCAAAGGCCACAACTCAGTAGGTTATGGGGTGAGCTTCATTGGAGATTTTAGTACATCAGTCCCTGAGAGCCAAATCATGAGTTTAGTGAAAGATTGCTTCCTGAAATGGGCAGTCAGGTCTGGTTACATCTCCGCCAACTACTCCCTGCAAGGTCACCGGCAGGTAGTCAACACCACCTGCCCGGGAGATGCTCTGTTCCGGGAGATCACCAGCTGGGAGCACTTCAAGGTAACAGAGAACATGTAAAAACTTATTCTTGTATTTAATAAGCAAAAATAAACGTTTTTCATTGATGGCTAGAAAACAGACACATTATATAATTATGGGGGTAATTCAGAGTTCAGACCTGATTGCTAGGCTGCATTTTCATACAGCCTACGATCAGGTCTAAACTGCGCATGCGTATGCACCGCAATGCGCATCGCACGGGTACAATCAGTTGCCGCTTAGCGATAGCTTTGTTAGAAGAATCCATTCGCACAGGCGATCGCAAGGAGATTGATAGAAAGAAGCCGTTTGTGGGTGGCAACTGACCATTTTCAGGGAGTGGTTGGAAAAACGCAGGCATGTCCAAGCGTTTGCAGGGCGGGTGTCTGATGTCAATTCCGGTCCCGGACAGGCTGAAATGATCGCAGCGGCTGAGTAAGTCCTGGGCTGCGCAGAGACTGCACAAGATCTCTTTGTACTGCTCTGCTACACATGCGATTGCACACTTGCACAGCTAAAATACACTCCCCCTGTAGGCGGTGAATATCTGATCGTAGCAGTGCAAAAATTGCCTGCTAGCAATCAGGTCTGAATTAGGCCCTATATCTTTCTGAAGGAAAAGGTCACAGCAAAGAAGTATTCTCCCATTTTTCGTGTATTTTTCCTATGATAAGTCTTTGCCACTGGACATCTTTCATTTTATTTATTCATTTCCCAAAATTCAGACTTTTACTGCAGTTAGATTAACGCCCAGGTATAAATATAATGTATGATGTTTGGTACTTTGCATATGTGCAGGACCCATATTGTGTATGTGCAGTACGTGTTTGCTACGTCGGTCGTTTGACAGTCTGCAGCAGTTTGGGGGAAGGGGAGTGATGAGGCTAGGATCTCCATCGGAAGACAGAGATTTCCTGGCCTCTTTGCTGGATCTGCGTCGGCCGATTTGTGCAACACATTGGGTCACGCAGCCGGACGATGATTTCGCAGCTGATCCCGATCACGATGTGACACACGTTGGTGTCACAGGATCACAAATGCAGGCAGGAGGTGTCTACTTGCTTCAGAAGCCTTCTGCACCTCCACCCACATCTGAATCAGGACCAAAGTTACCAGTATTTATTACCAGAAGTCTAAAGTTCAAAATAAAAACAGAATAAAACTAACTATTCTAAAATGTAATGTGCTATGTTAAGTCTTACAGGCAGCATTGTATCTTCTAAACTAAGGGCCTTATTCAGCTTCAGATTTGCTATTTTAGCAAAACTGCAACTGCTTGCGATCAGCAGCAGCTCCTACCTTTTTCAGGCCGGAGGGCTGCCAAGGCTGCAGACTCCAGCGTCTATACGATCTATTGCGCATGTGCAGTAAATCTAGCCAGGGCTCAGGGGAGTAATGTGGAAGGGAGGAATATGCATGCGCAGCTGCAGTATAAACAACTTCTTGGGCTGCAGACTGCAGCCCATAGAAGCACAATACGGCCGGCGAGCCGGCATAGTGTTTGCTTCTTGCTGGAAGCCCTTACTGTGCTATCACACTCTGGACAGGCAGTCCAACAGGGGGAGGAGTTTACTCCCCTGAGACTGCCAGCCATGTGTGAGTCTGTGAGATTAGCAGGCAGGGCTTCCAATAGGAAACCACTGCACAACTATCTCCTTGCAGGGCACACGGGGGGACAGCATTAGTCAGTACGGTGGAGAGTTTGCCCATACCAGGTAGCGGTAACACAGGGAACAGGATGGTGACATAAGGGAGAGGGCAAATGTGCAGGACGTGGCCGTACAGTCACATACCCTCCAACTGTACGTTTTTGGCAGGTACAGTACCTTTTTTTAATGGTCTGTACCGATTTTTGGCTCTCCAAACTTCCACTGAAAGTATAGGAAAAGGGGCGTGGCCACATCCCCATTACCCGTGGCCACGCCCCCTTTCCTTTTTGGATTTGTACCGATTTTTATGTGTAAAATGTTGGAGGGTATACAGTCACACGGGCTGAGAGAAGGGCTCTATGGTGCGGCTGGATTGCGTTACCATGGTGACAGGAGGCCGCAGCTGTCACCACGATTACACTCTGCTCCTTGCTGTGCTTGCTTGAGCCTGCACCAGCTCTGATCATACCCATTTGTGAGTTGAAAGGTGCAGGTGTGGGTGTAGGAATGGGAGGGGGGGGGGGGGTCCCAGAGTTGAGACCGGAGCTCACTGGGGAGCAGTGGCGGAATTTTACTGGAGGGGGCTGCAGTACCGCAGCCCCTAGGTAAAATCCACTGCTTACGATCGCATGCTGGGGGGCCGCCCCGCACAGGGCAAGGTCACCCAGCATGCAGATGCCTGACAGTGATGCGATCACAATTCAATTGCAATCGCATTTCTGAATTGTAGATGCCCCCCTTCCTCCACAGTCTAACTGTGAAGACAGGTGCAGAGTGGCCATTTTTCGGGTCACAGCGACCGCGTGTGATGTCACACGGCTGCCCCAGACCCGACCCCACTTCTGCCGGCACGCCCCCGCAAAACCGAGTCAATGCCCCCCCCCCCGCAACGCTGCCTAGACCGTTCTGCGAACGCCTCTACCTATCAATCAGGTTGAGACATTCGCATCTCACTGTGTGTGCATGCGCAGTACGGCTCCTGCTTGTGCGCACTGGGCATAAATAGTTCAGTATGCGATCGCATCACTGATTCGATCCGTACTGACTAAGGCCCTAAATCTCAAAGTTTTATTGGAAAAAAATGTAGGTACAGGCTTTGCTGAAAAGTGTATATATCTTTTAGCATAATCTTTTAAATTGAGTTTATTATGCTAAGATTAACGGCCTGATTCAGAGCCGCACACAAAAGCAAACGCAGCAGCGTCTATTGGCGGTCACCAATGGCCTACACATTCCTTTTCTTTTTGTACTTCAATGGACTGAGATACCCACTTGTAGCATCCGTGCATGCTGTAGTACCGATCAGTATATCCTTACTTGCTACCATTGGTCGCACCATTGACTCTTACACCACGTACATGCCCAGATTTTTCAAGCCTTGGAGAGTGATAAATTGTTCAGTGATAAAGTACCAACCAACCAGCTCCTAACTGCCATGTTACAGGCTGTGTTTGAAGAAACGACAGCTGATTGGTTAGTACTTTATCACAGTGCAATTTATCACTCTCCAAAGCTTGATAAATCTGGGCCATAGTTCTCTGTCGAGAATGGCCTCCTGTGTCTGCAGCTGTGAACGCAGCCACTTGCAATGACACACTATGAACACTCGCACAGTACGCCCACTGAACAGACTTTTTTTGTGTGCACTACTAGCCACCTCCCATTCTCCCGATTCGCTGAGTTTGCTAATAGTCCCATATTGCCATGTTGTATACTTCCTACGTGAGCTGGAATAAGGCCAACAGTGCTGTGGTGAGTGTCCCTTCTCTAGTGTAGGTGTCATTCATGTACAAGGTGTAGGGGCATCGACTAAGTTCGGCGTTATTTAATCTAGCAGAGATACAGAGGTATATAGAAGAGCAGTGTGGATCCATTGGAGGCTTAGGGAATCCATTGGGTTAGGCAAACTGAGCATCACATGTGAACAGAGACCAGATTTAATACTAACACAGTAAACACCACCTAATACCTGATTTTCAGCTTCAGATGTTCTCCTGTAAAGTTACTATTCCAACAATAAGTTTGTGTTTTAAATAGTAAATTTCATGCAATGAAAACATTCTGTAACTCATAGTACAAGATTATTTAACCCATAACTGAGATATAATTTGACGTATACAGGGTATCTCCTTACCCCATGAAAACAAATTCTTCGTTCTTATCAAATAATGAACATAGATCATCGTATTTTAAAATAAGTAATAGGGACAGATGCGGATTCAGTGTAACCTGTGCTACTTATGTGTCATGTCTCAGTCACATTGCAACGGTCACACTGTGAGACAGATGTTTTATAAGCCAGCAGTAACTTTTATATGGTTTTCTTTCTAGGAATCGTGAAGGAGATTTGTCATCTCTTACCCGCTTAGCTTAGACACCTCACTTGCTCCACTTAATAAAGTTTGATGCTTTGCAATAGATTTCTTTGAATTATGGCACATTTGCTTAACACCGCCGTCCCACCAACCCCTCCTCATCAGCATTAACCACTTCTGTGACACAACACATTAACTGCTATTTGAAAGAGAGAAAAAAAGCTCCACAAAATGTATATTTCCTGTCTTGAGGGAGAGACTGTGACAATATACTGTAGAGATACTGAAAGAGAGAGAGGGTGACAGAAAGAGACACAATAAAGAATAGACAAGCCATTGGGTGGCAAGAGAGAGGGGGAGAGATGGAAAGGAAGAGGGCTAGATAGAACAAGTGAGAAGATCCGAGGAAGTAACAGACAAGTGCAAAGACCAGAAGAGGTGTCTGCATGACAGAGATGTGGATGGGAATACAGCAGTCACCGTAGAAAAGGTGGACAGTGGATAAACAGTAGGAATTACTAAGATTATTGAGAGAAAGTCAGGCTTTACGTTGAGAGTACTCTGCAACAAGACCTGCTTGGTGAGAGTTCAGAGACCTCATTATTATCTCAGATACAGCATGGTAGAACCCTGTGAGAACCTGGAAGCCCCAGAGACTAGCACTCTAGAAGTCTCTCCTCTGGGATCATATCAATGGAAGAAGGAAAATGGGCAAAAGCACGGTGTGTGGGGGCAGTTTAAACGCTGGAGATCTTCTCGTGGTACTCAGGCCAAGGACTCTCCAAAAAAGCAGCTAAGCCTATTTAAAAAGGCAAAAATTTCCAATGAAGCCAACACGGGGGGCATTACAAGTTATCTGCGCTCAATGTCCCTACACCATAAGGGGCGGAAGAAAGACACGACTGACGCAACAGAGGTGGTAAATGGTGAGTACAGATGGGATCACGTTAGGCTGTGGAAGACTCTGTCAGGAGTGCTTTCATTCCATTTGTATCTTCTGGGAAAGTGGGATCCAGTATCTTCTGAGATATATGTATAATTAGTCCTTATAAGACTCAGACCAAAGATTTGGGGTAAAACTGAGCGGTGATGATTTATGTAAGTCATGTTGCCTCACTAACATATAAAAGTAAAAATATCAAATACAGACTGAGAAGTGCAATTGTGACAAATGTAATGTTTACCTGTTGTCTCCGACATAAAAAACATGATTTTCAAATATTTATTTTAGATTTTATGCTGCCTTTTCGTATAGAAATATGCGTATATATTAAATGTATTTCTAACCTATACACTTGTGAGCTGGATTTTTTTACTGACATGTACTGTATCATGTACATTGGAAAAGTCAGTAGTCTTGCATCCCTCTAACATTTCACTACAATAGAAATTGTACATCTGGCAGAACGTCTGTGTTTTCACCTTAGTGAAAAAGCCTAGCAGCTATTTGAAGAAGATTTAGACCTGCAGAGAAAATGCTATCTGTATTCTGTAAAACCATATGTATGGAGCCCATTGGTCAAGAGTACTTGCAATTGGGAGCTTATGGGGGTTATTGATCAGTTTCTGCATGATTATCATTAACAAGTAGAAAGGCTTTTTATTAAGCCTATAACGCAGGAGATATCTCCTAAGTTACTTTCAATATCAGAGCACACTGCTGTCACTATACAGTGTATGTGTATGTTGTGATTGTGCTATATATCAAGCTACGAAATCTAAACGTTTGTGGATCTTAACATAACACTCTCTTCAGAAGGCGTTATCTGGCTTCTACCCATTGTATTGGGGCCCAGAGTGCCAAGAGGGGTCTATGTAGATGCCTCAGCTTTCTCTGGGTCTTACCCATGTACTTGACCTAAGGTCACACATGCACAGCAACAGGGCCGAGCCGGAACCTATTTTCACCGCTGCTACGGCAAAAGTGTAGATTTTAGGCTGTACCAGGACAATTGCTTATTTGTGCACTGTCCCATCTTGGGAATATGAGGTAAAAGGGGCACATGAAACTATTTATTAAACAGTTTTAAGCCATATATCCTACGACATCAAAGATATCACCGGTGTTCACTAAAATTTCAACAAAGACACCATTACCATTATTCTCTGTGGGGACTGCAAATCTGTGCTATTTAGCAAGATCTGATAGCGCAGAATGGCATTATTGGGTTTTTTACCTATGGGGAAAGCCCGGTCAAAGACCTCCGTGGTAGGGCCGACGCTCCTTCACTTCCTTTTTGTCTAAAGTTTCTATGCGCAAGTAACTGTGAACCTTGGCAAAACCATTTTGCATTGCAGATGGAGATGTGGGTGGGGTGTGTCCAAACTCAAATCTAAATTGCAGGGTAAAAATAAAGCTGTTCAGCATTTGTGGGCTACATGCAAAAGCAGCCAGTATTTACCCTGCATGCAAATTGAATAAATGTGTTTCTCCCCACCCCTTTGCGTTGTAACATGGTTTGTCCAGGTGCAAAGTGACTTGCTCTTTATTACTTTACGCCCAGCTCAGAATCAGGCTCATTGCCTCATATCGGAGGTTCTGCCCAGCAGAAGCTCCTTGAGAAACTCCCCTGAAGTATTGTATCATCTATTTTTGCTCCAGATTTAATGGGTACATTGGGTAATGCGTCATATAAAGAAGCCTCAGTCTGAGGTCATATAGTACCAGTTATGAACATAGGCCCTCATTCCGAGTTGTTCGCTCGGTAAAAATCTTCGCATCGCAGCGATTTTCCGCTTAATGCGCATGCGCAATGTCCGCACTGCGACTGCGCCAAGTAAATTTGCTATGTAGTTAGGAATTTTACTCACGGCTTTTTCATCGTTCTGGCGATCGTAATGTGATTGACAGGAAATGGGTGTTACTGGGCGGAAACAGGCCGTTTTATGGGCGTGTGGGAAAAAACGATGCCGAGTAAGTCTGGAGCTACTCAGAAACTGCTACAAGATGTGTAATCGCAATATTGCGAATACATCGTTCGCAATTTTAAGATGCTAAGATTCACTCCCAGTAGGCGGCGGCTTAGCATGAGCAAATCTGCTAAAATTCACTTGCGAGCGAACAACTCGGAATGAGGGCCATTGAGCATGATTCAGGATTGGTCACAATGGTGATGCCACAGTGATCTTTTTTCATTAGGGAACTGCGAGGCAAGCGTAGCAGCCACCCACCAGTGAACAGAGATGCCCAACGCAGCCATCACAATATGCTCAGCAACTGCATACTCCGTAGCAATCAGAACACAAATGTGAGAAACCTTGACTGCTTGAGAGCCTCCATGACACGCAGAATGCCCGCGGGAGCTGTAACGCTGGTGACATGTTTTATGCATACAAGATCGCAGTCACACACACCTGCCTTTTTGCAGAAACACCTCGTTACCTCCCCCAAACGGCCTCTTCCTGTCAATCACTCTGTGACTGATTCCTCACTGCGAGCGGCATCACAAAGGTCCCATAGTGTGTGCACACTGTTGTCTACCGATAATCGCTCAGCTGCGACATCAAATTTGAGACCGCATCTGAATGAGGCCCCTGACTCAGAGATACAAATGTTTAGTAACTCATATTACCAACCAATCAGATTTTATATATCTACTGAATGTTTGAAAATGGAATCCAACATCTCATTGGCTGCTGAGGTTTAGTACAGATTAACTTTGAGCAATGCTGGAAAACAACCCACATGTTCAATAACAATTTACACCCTTTTCATGTCATTTAACAATCTGGACTTTGAAACATATGGGTTTTATTTTTTCAACAGAAGTCATGTAGAGCACAAGGTTACAAACCCCCCCCCAAAAAAACTCAATTGTTTGTGATAGAATATTTTATCATTTTTACTCCAAACGAGCTTTACAGTGTTTATGTCAATCATCTTCCTAGCGTAACACCTATAGTGTATACCTGTGGTGAATAGAAGCCATTACCTAAGGCAGACAATGGATTATCTCTGCATAAGTGCAGTGACGGGGAAACACAGTTACTGTGTGGTTTTCTGCAAACGGAAGTGTGAACATGTTTCCTGTGCAGTCCCCTCAGTGACATACAGATCTCCGAGCCTGGATTTACACCTATTGCTACACTAGACCATTTTTATGCTCCTCATTCCCCTTCCCACTGCTTTAGTTCCTCACGGCCTCGACACTGACCGCATCCATCTGTGTGAAATAAATACTGTTCTGTCCATATATATTTGGACACTGACAACATTTTTGTTATTTCAAATGACAGTTATATAATGAATATGGTGTTAAAATTAAGACTATCAGCTTTAATATGAGGGTATTCCCATTGGGACTGGATGAATGGTTTAGGACTTGCAGCTGTTTAATATTTAGCGCCTTCCTCTTTTTTAAGTAATTGGACAATTGACCCAAAAGCTGTTTCATGGACAGGGCTGGGCTATTCCTTCGTTATTTATTTTTTAATTAAACAGGCAAAAGGTCTGCAGCTGATTTCAAGTGTGACATTTGCATTTGGAAGCTGTTGCTGTAAACCCACAACATGTGGTCAAAGGAGATTTCAGTGCAAGTGATAAAGGCCATCCTTAGGCTGCAAAAACAATAAATCCAATAAAAAGGTAGTGGAAACCTGAGGAGTGGCCAGATCAACAGTTTTGTAAATTCTGGGGGTGGGGGAAAGACCGTACGGGCAAGCATGGCAGCACAAAAAGGCCTGGACATCCACAGAAGACAACTGTGGTGGAAGATCGCAGGATCCTTTTCAGAGTAAAGAGAAAATCCTTCACAACATCCAACCAAGTGAAGAAAGCTTTCCATGGGGTAGGGATAGTATTATCCAAAGAGAAGACCAAATACAGAAGGTTCACCATAAAGTGCAAACCATTCATAAACCTCAGGAAAGACCAGATTAGACTTTGCTGGGGAAAAAAAATAAAAAAAAATCTAAAAAACCCAACCCAGTTCTGGAACAGCATTGTTTAAACAGGTGAAACTAATGTAGCCCATACACTTGCGAGATATGGCATACAATCCTTCGATTTCGACCGCATCTGTGAGAGGAATCAAAGGATTGTATGAGCATTTAAGGTACCATGCAACGCTGCACTTAATATTTATCACACCGCAGTGCGATCGCATGTGTTTTTAAAAACACATGCGATATATCGCACTGCGATGCGCGATAGGCACCCGCCGGGAGCTGCCAGAGGCCGCTCCCACTCGGCGGTGATGTGCCCATCACATGATTACCATGCGATCTATTGCATGATCGCATGGTAATCACTTCGGCAGTTCAGGCGCGATTTCATCGCACCTGAGCTGCCGGTGCAATGCCCCACAATGTCGCGTCGCGGGGCATCGCACAAGTGTATGGGCACCATAAGACCAACCTGCACCAGAATAATGGAAACATAGGGGGTCATTCCGAGTTGTTCGCTCGTTATTTTTTTCTCGCAACAGAGCGATTAGTCGCTAATGCGCATGCGCAATGTCCGCAGTGCGACTGCGCCAAGTAAATTTGCTATGCAGTTAGGAATTTTACTCACGGCATTACGAGGTTTTTTCTTCGTTCTGTTGATCGTAGTGTGATTGACAGGAAGTGGGTGTTTCTGGGCGGAAACTGGCCGTTTTATGGGTGTGTGCGAAAAAACGCTACCGTTTCTGGGAAAAACGCGGGAGTGGCTGGAGAAACGGGGGAGTGTCTGAGCGAACGCTGGGTGTGTTTGTGACGTCAAACCAGGAACGACAAGCACTGAACTGATCGCACTGGCAGAGTAAGTCTGGAGCTACTCAGAAACTGCACAGAGAAGTCTTTTTTCGCAATATTGCGAATCTTTCGTTCGCAATTTTGATAAGCTAAGATCAGACTTGCCTACCCTCCCGCATTCAGCGGGAGGCTCCCGATTTTTCAATGAGCCTCCCGCTGCCCCGCAAACCTTGCCTGCCCTCCCGCATGTGCGAGTCCGGAAATGCGGGGGGCGGGGCCTGCACGTAGGAGGTCACAGCCGCGGTGGCCGTCCTGCCTCCTGCTGTGCACAGAGAGCCGGCAGCCTGAGCGGAGGTAGGAGAATGATTAGCAGAGCAGCTGGCCTACTGACAGCCAGTGCTCTGCTTCCCTGCTGCTGGCCCCGCCCACCTCACTCACCCGTCTGATCTCCTCCTGTTCCTCCTCATGTCATGTGCCTGCACAGTGCTGCTGCCTCCCTCCACCACACTGTCCCGGCCTCGGCTCCTGCTCTTCACAGGAAGGAGAAGCCATAGCCAGGTGGGTGCTGTATGTGCTGGGGGTTGTATGAGAAAGGGGGGATGTGTATAATGTGGTCGGGGGAGGGGTGTGTGTACTGTGCAAGATGTTATATGGTACTTTCTGTAATAAGGGGTAGGTGGGGCTGTGTGATATGTAAAGTGCTACCGCGTGTAATATTGGGGGGGATTGTGCTGTGTATAATAAAATGTAATATGGTGCTGTGTACCAGGGCCGGCTCCAGGCCTACTAGCACCCTGAGCGAGAAAATGTAAAGGCGCCCCCCCCCCATGCGCGCGCCTATGGCGCGCGCTCTCTCGGAAAAGTGGGTGTGGCCTCTGGAAAAGTGGGCGTGGCCTCGTAACTTCATATCATCAAACTATAAACATATTTTCACACAATTAGCAGCCTTACACATAGCCACAGTAGTGTTCCTTACACACAATGTCTCCAGTATAGTGCCAGATACACATAATGTGCAGTGCCAGATAGACATGACATGCCCCCCAGCAGTGCCAGCTACACATGACATGCCCCACAGCAGTGCCAGCTACACATGACATGCCCCGCAGCAGTGCCAGCTACACATGACATGCCCCCCAGCAGTGCCAGCTACACATGATAGTGTTCACTTTTTAGGGCATGGTGCTGATCACAGGGAGGGCACATTTTTAAGTTAGGAGGGCAAAATGATGTACATACTGCTTGTTGTTCCCATACCTATATGCAAAGCATGGACAGTGCGCGCCGAAGGCGCGCAGCAAAAATTAAGGGGAGTTACTTCGTGGGGAAGGTACGTGGCCACATAATAGTGGCAATTTGCATTACACCACACAGTAGTGCAGCTAATACACACTGCACCAGGTAGAACCTCCTATACACTTTGCGCCAGGCACAGCACTGAGACACATTGCACCAGGGAGATAACTGAGACACATTGCCTAGCCACAGACGCCTAGCGGGAACACTACATAACATGCTCCCCAGCAGTGCCAGCTACACGTGACATGCCCCCCAGCAGTGCCAGCTACACGTGACATGCCCCCCAGCAGTGCCAGCTACACGCGACATGCCCCCCAGCAGTGCCAGCTACACGCGACATGCCCCCCAGCAGTGCCAGCTACACGCGACATGCTCCCCAGCAGTGCCAGCTACACGCGACATGCCCCCCCCCCAGCAGTGCCAGCTACACGTGACATGCCCCCCCCAGCAGTACCAGCTACATAAATGGCCACACAGTGCCAGATATGCCCCCACAGTGCCAGATACATTAATGCCCCCACAGTGCAGATATACCCCCACAGCGCCAGATACATAAATGCCCCCACAGTGCAGATATGCCCCCACAGTGCAGATATGCCCCCACAGTGCCAGATACATCAATGCCCCCACAGTGCAGATATACCCCCACAGTGCCAGATACATAAATGCCCCCACAGTGCCAGATACATAAAATGCCCCCACAGTGCAGATATGCCCCCACCATTCCAGATACATAAATGCCCCCACAGTTCCAGATACATAAATGCCCCCACAGTGCCAATATGCCCCCACAGTGCCAATATGCCCCCACAGTGCCAGATACATAAAATGCCCCCACACTGCAGATATGCCCCCACAGTTCCAGATACATAAATGTCCCCACAGTGCAGATATGGCCCCACAGTGCCAGATACATTAATGCCCCCACAATGCCAGATACATAAATGCCCCCCCCCACAGTGCCTGATACATAAATGCCCCCACAGTGCAGATATGCCCCCACAGTGCCAGATACATAAACGCCCCCACAGTGCCAGATACATAAATGCCCCCACAATGCCAGATACATAAATGCCCCCACAGTGCCAGATACATAAATGAACCCACAGTGCCAGATACATAAATGAACCCACAGTACAGATATGCCCCCACAGTGCCAGATACATTAATGCCCTCACAGTGCAGATATACCCCCACAGTGCCAGATACATAAATGCCCCCACAGTGCAGATATGCCCCCTCAGTGCCAGATACATAAATGCCCCCACAGTGCCAGATACATTAATGCCCCCACAGTGCAGATATACCCCCACAGCGCCAGATACATAAATGCCCCACACTGCAGATATGCCCCCACAGTGCAGATATGCCCCCACAGTGCCAGATACATTAATGCCCCCACAGTGCAGATATACCCCCTCAGTGCCAGATACATAAATGCCCCCACAATGCCAGATACATAAATGCCCCCACAGTGCTTGATACATAAATGCCCCCACAGTGCCAGATATATAAATGCCCCCACAGTGACAGATATGCCCCCACAGTGCCAGATTCATAAACGCCCCCACAGTGAAAGATATACCCCCACAGTGCAGACATGCCCCCACATTTCCAGACACATAATTGCCCCCACAGTGAAAGATATGCCCCCACAGTGCCCAATCCATATACTGCTTCACGATACCTGCGGTGGTGGCGGGAGGGGGAGTGCCGCTGAGGACACGGGCGGCTCTTCTAAAACTCGTGTGCGCGGCTGCCCGGCGTCTATCGTCAGACGCCGGCGCCGCACAGCCGCATACAGGGAGCACTGCAGGCTGGCTCCAGGCACAAAGATGGCGGCGCCCATTAAGGGTGGCGCCCCGCGCGGCCGCTCTAGTCGAACGTGCCTGGAGCCGGCCCTGCTGTGTACTATCTGTAATAAGGGGGAGGGGGGGCTGTGTGATATTTAATGTGCTACCGGGTGTAATATTGGGGGGGGGGGGGGGGGATTGTGCTGTGTATAATATAATGTAATATGGTGCTGGCTGTGTACTATCTGTGATATGGGGGAGGAGGGCTGTGTGAAATGTAATGTGCTACTCGGTGTAATATTGGGGGGACTGTATAGGCTGCGTATAATTTAATATAATATGGGTCCGGGTGTACTGGCTGTAATATGGGGGACTGCGGCTATGTATAATGTAATGTAATATGGTACTGTGTATACTGGCTGTAATATGAGGGAGTGGGGCTTTATATAATGTAATATGGTACTGTGTGTACTGGCTGTAATATGAGGGAGTGGGTTTTATATAATGTAATATGGTACTGTGTGTACTGGCTGTAATATGAGGGAGTGGGGCTTTATATAATGTAATATGGTACTGTGTGTACTGGCTGTAATATGAGGGAGTGGGGCCAGGGCCGTAACGAGCTTTGTGCCACTGGAGGCGCATGATCACCGGCAACATCCACCTGGCCGCTCCGTCGCACTGTGGGGTCCAGCCCTACCTCCCCCCCCCCCCCCGCCATCACCGCTACTCTCACCTAGGTAGCCAGGCAGCGCTGCAGCTCCCCCTCCGCTTCCTATGTGCTGGGAGAGATGACGTCTCTCCCAGCCTGCCCCCAGCCCACCCACATGCCCTGTGCTGCGAAGAGTGCAGCGTAGGGTGGGAAGCGGAGAGGGGACTGCCTGCCGCACTGTGTAAAAAAAGGGGACTATGCTGCTGTAATGTGTAAAAATAAAAGGGGAACTCTGCCTGCCTAATGTGTAAAAAAGAAAAAGGGGGGCTCTAATGCTGTAATGTGTAAAAAAGGGGGACTCTGCTGCCGTAATGTGTAAAATGGAGTTCTGCCTGCCGTAATCTGCAAAAGGAAACTCTGTGGCCACGCCACTTCCCCATGAAGCCACGCCC
This sequence comes from Pseudophryne corroboree, assembly GCF_028390025.1. Taxonomy (NCBI): domain Eukaryota; kingdom Metazoa; phylum Chordata; class Amphibia; order Anura; family Myobatrachidae; genus Pseudophryne; species Pseudophryne corroboree. The sequence continues at coordinate 110,591,679 of NC_086449.1, read as the reverse complement.
CTAACTTTTTGGCGCGCGCTTGCCTCCGGCACGCACTTGCCCAGTTTTTTTTATAGGGGGGCACCGATGCTGTTTCTTGCCCACAGTGCTAAAAAATAGTTAAACTAGTTAAGGCACTGACTGGGGCTACGTATAATGTAATGTTAAGTGGTACTGGGTACAATATGGGGAGGGGGGCTGTGTATAATATAATGTATTATGGTGCTGTGTGTACTGGGTGTAATGTGTAATATACTGTCCGTTTCTTCTCAGAAATGTGCAAGGTATCATAATTTAGTTCACCTGTATTCAGGGCCGGTGCTAGGGTGTTCGGCGCCCCCCTGCAAACTATAAAATTGCGCCCTCCCATATTCCGTTGGCGTGCGCCGGGAAAAGGGGTGTGGTCTCACAAGTAAGGGGCATGGCCACACAATAGTACCCCCATTTAAAATTACGCCACAATGTAGCACAATCTTATTAATCTTATACGTAATGCCCCACCCGTAGTAGTAGCGTCCTTATATGTAATGCACCCCAGTAGTAGTAGCACCCTTATACATAATGCACTCACAGTAGTAGTAGCATCCTTATACATAATGCCCCCAGAGTAGTAGCATCCTTATACGTAGTGCCCCCCCCAGTAGTAGTAGCATCCTTATACATAATGCACCCAGAGTAGTAGTAGCATCCTTATACGTAGTGCACCCCCAGTAGTAGATGCGTCCTTATATACGTAATGCCCCCCCAGTAGTAGAAGCGTCCTTATACGTAGTGTACCCCCAGTAGTAGAAGCGTCCTTGTACGTAATTCCCCCCTAGTAGTAGTAGCGTCCTTATACGTAATGCCCCCCCACAGTACTAGTAGCGTCCTTATACGTAATGCCCCCCCCCAGTAGTAGCATCTTTACATGTAATGCCCCCCCCGTAGTAGTAGCGTCCTTATGCATAATGCCCTCCCAGTAGTAGCATCCTTATACGTAATGCCCCCCCAGTAATAGTAGCGTCCTTATATATAATACCCCCAAGTAGTAGTAGCGTTCTTATACGTAATGCCCCCCCCAGCAGTAGTAGCGTCCTTATACGTAGTGCACCCCCAGTAGTAAAAGCGTCCTTATACGTAATTCCCCCTAATAGTAGTATCGTCCATATACGTAATGCCCCACAGTAGTAGTAGCGTCCTTATACATAATGCACCCCCAGTAGAAGCCTCCTTATATGTAATTCCCCCGTAGTAGTAGTAGCGTCCTTATAAGTAATGCCCCCCCCAGCAGTAGTAGCGTTGTTACGCATAATGCCCCCCCTGTAGTAGCGTCCTTATACGTAATGCACCCTCCCAGTAGTAGTAGCGTCGTTACGCGTAAAGCCCCCCCTGTAGTAGTAGCATCCTTATACGTAGTGCACCCACAGTAGTAGTAACATCCTTATACGTAATTCCCCCCTAGTAGTAGTATCGTCCTTATAAATAATGGCCACCCCAGTAGTAGCGTAGTTTCACGTAATGCCCCCCTGTAGTAGTAGCGTCCTTATACGTAATGCCCCCCCAGTAGTAGTATCGTCCTTGCATGTAATGGCCTCCCCCAGTAGTAGCGTCATTATACGTAATGCCCCCCCAATACTAGCATCCATAAAGTGCGCGTACGCAGACATACCTCACACACACAATTCACACATATATACACACACATACACACCCACCCACCATATGCACACATACACACTCACCATATATATATATATATACACACACACACACACACACACACACACACACACACACACACACACACACACACACACCACTTACCTAAGCCAGTCTCCCTCTGTACTGCAGCCTGGTCAGTGTAGCTCCGCCCCTTCTGTCCCGTTTAGCCCCGCCCCCTTTTGGGCAGTTTAGCTCCGCCCCCTTCTGTCCCATACTCAGCCCGTCAGCCGCTGTCACACGGGGAGGGGAGGCTGGAGGTTTTTCATTCAGCAGGCGCTGCTGCCAGTGACTGTCATACCGTGACAGTCACAGCAGCAGCAGGGGGACAGGACGGCGCAGCAGTGAAGGGATTCAGAGCAGGGGGAGCGCCTCTCTGTCCCAGCGCCTCCCTGCACTGCATCCCTTCGCTGAGCGGGTAGCGCCGGGCCTGCCTGTATTATTACTCTAGTGTACCTATAGTATTACCCTTTTTTTTGTGCTGCTTTTAGTACTAATTTTCACCTGCCATTGCAGGACACACCCCTGAGTGGCAATAAATACGCCTATAGGTAGTCCTCAACACGCACTTTGGGTGAAGCATGACACCCCCCCTTCAACGGCGCGCCGCGCTTTGTGCGGCATATTCTGCTGCCGCCTGGAATCTCCCTGAAACTAGTTTTCAAAAGTAGGCAAGTATGGCTAAGATTCACTCCCAGTAGGCGGCGGCTTAGCGTGTGCAAAGCTGCTAAAAGCAGCTTGCGAGCGAACAACTCGGAATGACCCCCATAATATAGATGTATTAACCTGGAGAAGGGATAAAGAACTGATAAACCAGTGATAAGTGCAAGGTAATAACATACCAGCCAATCATTGCAGATTTGAAAACTGACAGGAGCTGACTGGCTGGTACGTTATTATCACCTTCCACTTATCTCTGCTTTATCACTTCTCCAGGTTTAATACATCTGCCCCAGGATTTACTTAGAAAACAACCCAGGAGTATATTAAAGCAAAGAAGTAGAATACTCTGCACCTGATCTGAACCCTATCAAGCAGCATTTCACTTGCTGAAGACAAAACTAAAGGCAAAAAGACCCACAAACACAACTGAACAACTGAAGTCAGCTGCAGTAAAGGCCTGGCAAAGCATAACAATGGCAGAAACGCTTCATTTAGTGCAGGGCCCTCATGTGCAGAGGAGGGGGCATGTGAGCAGACTCTGGGTGGTCCCCTCCTCTCCATAGTGTTGTAGACTCAGGTAGCGCCACTGTTTCATTTCAAACCAATTGTTGTGGTGGCTTACAGAGCCAAAATTATGTAAATTGTGTAAGGTTCCAAATATATATGTAAAAACTGTACATGGATAATAGGGGAAAGCAAGGATTTTGTTTGATTGGGTGATTCCAACTCAGCCTTTCTCCTATACAGTATATTCATACTGCAATACACAGATCTCGGCGCTGCTTTATATGAGGTACAATAATAAATCAACATATTTAATTACTCTAATACATATATAAAACATAATACGGGGGAGCATAGACAGATTAAGTGTGTGTGTGTGTGTGTGTGTGTGTGTGTGTGTGGGGCATGTGCCCCGGGTGCAGGATTGGAGGGGGTGCCAAGAAGTTACAGAGTACTGTGCTGCTCCAGTGAGGCACCAGACAGCACCCTTGGCAATGTATCTGACCCACCTGTCTGCCCACAGCTGGCTCCAATACTGTGCAGGTGAGCTCCAGTACCTTGGATCTCTTCTATGCCGGCTACTGTCTTAAACTCTCTTCTTTGCCACGCAGTGCTGCGACTAGCGTGCAGTGCACTGTACAAGCTATAGAAGCGCACTGTGCTCTCAGTTAGCAGCATCAAGCTGCGCTTTGCCTCCCAGATGGGGGGATTTGGTGTAGCTTATAGGGGGATGTAGTGTACCATATAGGGTATGTAGTGTAGTAATGTATTGCAGTATATAGGGGCATGTAGTGCACTGACGTGGTGTAGCATATAAGGAGATGTAGTGTAGTGATGTAGTGTACCATATAGGGTATGTAGTGTAGTAATGTATTGCAGTATATAGGGGCATGTAGTGCTGCACTTTGCCTCCCAGATGGGGGGATTTGGTGTAGCTTATAGGGGGATGTAGTGTACCATATAGGGTATGTAGTGTAGTAATGTATTGCAGTATATAGGGGCATGTAGTGCACTGATGTGGTGTAGCATATAAGGGGATGTAGTGTAGTGATGTAGTGTAGCATATAGGGTATGTAGTGTAGTGATGTAGTGTAGCATATAGGGTATGTAGTGCAGAGCATAGCGGCATGTAGTGTAGTGATGTAGTTCAGCGTGTAGGGGATGTAGTATAGTGATGTAGTGCAGTGGATAGGAGAATGTAGTGCAGTGACAAAGTGTTATGATATAGTGCAATGTATGGGGACACACAGTGGATCATGTAGTTGAACACGCTGGCAGGGCATGTGACGCATACTGTAGGGCATTTGATGCACATTGGGGAATATTGTCCAATAGTATCTCCTTTTTATCAAATTTCCTGGTAATCTGATATTTTAGTCTGACAGAGTTTGTTTTACTGTTGTTGTTTTTTTTTTTTTTGGGCGCAAACTATCGCCTTGCCCGGGTGATGAAAATCCTAGTTTCGGCCCTGGGCCCCTCAGCCAGATCACACAAACATCACTAGATCTCCCTCTTGCAGTAGCAGAACCAGGCTGCCACAATGTGAGCAGGACTGTATGCATTGCAGGCATAGACAAAGGAGTATCAGGTTTCAAGAGATACCTACAGAGCTTCCTGACGGGTGGTATTCATGTGACCGCCGGTCAGCTGACCGACAGTCACATGACCTCCTCCACCAGCCCGACGGGTTACTATCCCGATGGTCGGCATGCCGACCAACAGGGACTATTTCCACTCGTGGGTGTCCACGACACCAATAGAGTGGGAATAGAACCGAGCCCGCAAGGGGCTTGCTGCACTCGCCCCTCCCCGTCGGGATCCCGGCGTTGGTATGCTGCCGGGATCCCGGCGTCGGTAAGCTGACCGCCGGTCTCCTGACCGCCGGTCAGCAGTACTACACCCCTTCCTGACCAGAGGAGAGATAGGAGGGGAGAGAGCTGCAAAAGCCCATATAGACGGGCCGATGCGGGAGAGATGTGTGCTGAGCGAACCGCTCAGCACACATCTCTCCCGCCGCTTAGCACAGCACGATCTGTGCTGAGCGTGCGGGGGGAGACAGGGGGGCCAGCGGGTGAAGTGAGTGACCCGCTAGATTGGCCTGCATGCAGGCCAATCTAGCAGCAGCAATAGCCCGCGCATCGCTATCACTGAGGGGGCTACACACGGAGCGATAATGCTCAAATTCTAAGCAATCTAGTCAGATTGCTTAGAATATCGCTCCGTGAGTACCTCCCTTAAGTGACCCAGGGATCCCAGCTTCTCCTGTCAAAACATATCTCAACTTGTTAAAAAGGTTATTTCAATAATGTATCAATAAAAGCGGGTGTAGTATGAGTGGTCGGCGGCCGGTACCCTGGGGGCTAGCATACCGGCGCCGGGATCCCGACCGCCGGCATACAGACAGCAGGGCGAGTGCTAATGAGCCCCTTGCGGGCACGGTGCCGTGCTACACGGGCCACGCTATTTGTTCTCTCTCCAGTGGGGTCTTGGATCCCCAAGAGGGAGAATATGTGCTGGCGGTCGGGATCCCAGCGCCGGTATGCTGGTCGCCGGGATCCCGGCCGGCGGCATACTGAAGACCACCCATAAAAGCAACAGAGCAAGTCAGAATGAATGGATAGGTATTATAGGCTTTGTAGACGTAAAAGCCTATTGGAAATTCCACCCTTGATTCCAGGTAGTCTGAGTGATATGGTGGAATTAAATAATATACAATTATTATTTTTTTTGTTTAGGATATATTTTCAGGATACACTTTTTCTGTTCTAATTTTTCTATATATATATATACTACCAAATGTACGGCACTCAGTGGACTTTTTTACAAAAATTCACCAGACCACGGCTGATAGCAGCAACGTTTCAGGTTTATTACCCATTTTCAAGCAGCATCGGGTAACAAAAAAAGGGTAATAAAACAGAAATGTTGCTGCTATCAGCCGTGGTCTCGTGAATTTTTGTGAAAAAGACCGCTGAATGCCGTACATCTGGTGGTATGGATGAATTGTTTGCAGTGTGCACCGCGGCCAAACAGTAAAGGAGAGAGAGTGCCTGCTATTCACACACATATACAGTGGGGATCGAAAGTTTGGGCACCCCAGGCAAAAATTCATTTAATGTGCAAAAAGAAGATGGAAAAATCTCCAAAAGGCATCAAATTACAGATTAGACATTCTTATAACATGTCAAAAAAAGTTTGATTTTATTTCAAAAGAACAGAAAACAAAAAATGGCGTCTGCAAAAGTTTGGGCACCCTGCAGAGTTAATACCTTGTACTGCCCCCTTTGGACAGCTGAGACCTGGCAGTGTCATGGATTGTTCTCAATCATCGTCTGGAAAGGCCAGGTGATGTCAATCTCAAAGGTTTTAAAAGCCCAGACTCATCTGACCTTGCTCCAACAATCAGCACCATGGGTTCCTCTAAGCAGTTGTGTAGAACACTGAAACTGAGAATAGTTGATGCTCACAAAGCAGGAGAAGGCTATAAGAAGATAGCAAAGCATTATCAAATGCCCATATCCTCTGTTCGGAATGTAATTAAGAAATGGCAGTCATGAGGAACAGTGGAAGTTAAAGCAAGATCTGGAAGACCAAGAAAAATATCAGACAGAACAGCTCGCAGGATTGTGAGAAAAGCAAGTCATAATCCACGTTTGACTGCACGATCCCTCCAGGAAGGTCTGGCAGACACTGGATTTGTGGTACACTATTCCACTATAAAGAGATACTTGTACAAATATGGTCTTCATGGAAGAGTCATCAGAAGAAAACCTCTTCTACGTCCTCACCACAAAAATCAGCGTTTGAAGTTTGCAAATGAACATATAGACAAGCCTGATGCATTTTGGAATAAAGTTCTGTGGACCGATGATGTTAAAATAGAACTTTTTGGCCGGAATGAGCAAAGGTACGCTTGGAGAAGGAAGGGCACAGAATTTAATGAAATTAACCTCTGTCCAACTGTTAAGCATGGGGGTGGATCAATCATGCTTTGGGGTTGTATTGCAGCCAGTGGCACAGGGAACATTTCACGAGTAGAAGGAAAAATGGATTCAATAAGATTCCAGCAAATTTTGGATGCTAACTTGATGCCATCTGTGAAAAAGCTGAAGTTAAAGAGAGGCTGGCTTCTACAAATGGATAATGATCCTAAACACACCTAAAAATCCACGGTGGATTACATCAAGAGGCGTAAACTGAAGGTTTTGCCATGGCCTTCACAATCTCCTGACCTCAACATAATTGAAAATCTATGGATAGACCTTAAAAGAGCAGTGCGTCACAGACAGCCCAGGAATCTCAAAGAACTGGAAGACTTTTGTAAGGAAGAATGGGCGAAGATACCTCAAACAAGAATTGAAAGACTCTTGGCTGGCTACAAAAAGCATTTACAAGCTGTGATACCTGCCAAAGGGGGCAGTACAAGGTATTAACTCTGCAGGGTGCCCAAACTTTTGCAGATGCCATTTTTTGTTTTCTGTTCTTTTGAAAGTGTAAATGATGGAAATAAAATTAAACTTTTTTTGACATGTTATAAGAATGTCTAATCTGTAATTTGCTGCCTTTTGGAGATTTTTCCATCTTTCCTTGGCTTCTTTTTGCATATTAAAATGATTTTTTGCCTGTTGTGCCCAAACTTTCAATCCCCACTGTATGTATGTATGTATGTATGTATATATATATATATATATATATATATATATATATATGGACAAAAACTCTCTTATTGTGCTATTTAAAGGAAATTTCAAAAATAATTAAACAGGCTGACTTGTCTCACTGGGTTCCCTGTTAGAAGGAACTCAAGAAATAGAAGATATACAGCAGTAGTGGGACTGGCGCCTTGGTGTTCTATCTACACCCTGCCACTATTACATCTATTACCGATGTGACATGCAAACCCAGAAAAATAGGGTATTAGTACAAGGAGTAGCGTTAAAAAGTGTATAACTCTTGATACAATTTATTACAAGAATTCATAGAATAAAAAGTCCATACTCACATAGACATAACCATTTGAATAAAATGTACAAAATAGGAAACTTTTTCCTGATATTAACAACAGCTTAAAAATCACAGTAGGTAATAATATACAAATGTATAGAAGTCCCTTTTCAGTCTTCTCCTTGTATTTAGAGGTCACGGTAAATATATCAGAAACCCTACGCGTTTCGTCTTATGATGAGACTTCATCAGGGGTACATCTTAATACATGAATAATTACCATCTTTGCAATTATAAGGCCTTTAATGTACAATTCAAAGGTGTCTCAATCAGATGGGTCACTGTTCATTTAAATTTGTGATCCACAATGCCTTATATGAAAAGGAATGACGTATATCACTTGGATATCAGAGTTTTTTGTAAGACAAATTCAACAGTGTTCAACCACTTGTTGTGATGTCAATGGATATCCCAAGTGTGCATACAGTATATATATTATTTAGGAACCCATTATAATGATTTTTTTTTTTAAGTTGGTGGCACAGTGAAAATTGGTGGGGCAGTAGGTGTAAAAACTTGATTGGTTCCCCCTTCTACAGCCCTGCCCACACACCCAGAAATGCCTCCCCAATATTAAAATATGTAAAAAAAAAAGGTGCCACTTCCAAAGATATATTTATAGGCCCTACACACTGGCCGATTTGTTTGAAAGATATGAACGATCTCGTTCATAAATGAGAACTCGTTCATATCTTTCAGTGTGGACGCTCCAGCGATGAACGATGTGCGGCCCCGCGCTCGTTCATCGCTGGTCCCCCGTCGGCTGTACATGCAGGCCATTATGGACGATCTCGTCCATATTTGCCTGCACTTCAATGGAGCCGCGTGACGGGGGGAGTGAAGAAACTTCACTCCCCCCGTCACTGCCCCCCCCCCGCCGCTGGGTCGCTCGTCGGCCGTATCCGCCGTCGGGCAGCTCGGCGGCGGATCAGCCAGTGTGTAGGGCCCATTAGTCTTTCAAATTGTTTGAAAAATTGCTTAGTGTGTACACTCAATTTCGTTTGTCAGGGCTCTGGGAAGTTCAAGGAAAATTGCTCATCTTCCACATTGTTCATCTTTCACATTGGTCATGTCTTCTAATGTGTAGGGCTCTTTTCTGAGAACTGCAGGTACTGTATTGGTGGCTTCCTGGTGAGTCTGTTCAATGGGGGTCATTCCGAGTTGATCGCTAGCTGCTTTCGGTCGCTGCGCAGCGATCAGACAAAAAAATCGTCACTTCTGTGCATGCGTATGCGGCGCAATGTGCACGTGCGTCGTACTATTACAACGAACGATGTAGTTTCACACAAGGTCTAGCGAAGCATTTCAGTCACACTGCTGGCCGCAGAGTGATTGACAGGAAGAGGGCGTTTCTGGGTGTCAACTGGCCATTTTCAGGGAGTGTTCGGAAAAACGCAGGTGTGCCAGGAAAAACGCAGGCGTGGCTGGGCGAACGCAGGGCGTGTTCGTGACGTCAAAACAGGAACTAAATAGTCTGAAGTCATCGCAAGCGCTGAGTAGGTCTGAAGCTACTCTGAAACTGCACAAAATTATTTTGTAGCCGCTCTGCGACACACTCCCAGAGGGAGGCAGAATAGCGTTTGCATAGCTGCTAAAAACTGCTAGCGAGCGAACAACTCGGAATGACCACCTATGTTTTAAAGTAACAATCTTAATAAAGGCAAAACCAACCAACCTGATTTTTCCTTTTAAATGATTGCAATATTAAAACATCAGGCAGACTAGCCAGGAACCCACTGACCACCTGCAGCTTACAAGCTATTATATTTACCCCCAGAAGTGAAAGAGAGAGAAGTGAAAGGTTTGTGCAGTTTGAGCTAATGAGGGGTGGTATAAAGGGGATGATCTGATGACAGAGGGCCATGTGTTGACACTGGGGGTAATTCCAAGTTGATCGCAGCAGGACATTTTTTTATCAGTTGGGCAAAACCATGTGCACTGCAGGGGGGGCAGATATAACATGTGCAGAGAGAGTTAGATTTGGGTGTGGTGTGTTCAATCTCCAATCTAAATTGCAGTGTAAAAATAAAGCAGCCAGTATTTACCCTGCATTGAAACAAAATAACCCACCCAAATCTAACTCTCTCTGCACATGTTATATCTGCCTCCCCTGCAGTGCAGATGGTTTTTCCCAACTGGTAACAAAGTTCCTGCTGCGATCAACTCAGAATTACCCCCACTATTTGGCATATTTTGGATCCAGCCACAGACCCTAGAGATCGGTGCAGCAGTGGACCACACTTTTGAAATGCAGTTAAACCATACCTCCCAACATTGGAGCGCAGCAAGGAGGGACACTTTCGCGCGCCGAAGGCGCCCCCCCCCCCCCCCGGAATTAGGGGGCGTGGCCTATCGAAAAGGGGCGTGACCTTGCGGCAAGTGCCCGCAAGCCACGCCCCGTTTCCATCATTATGGGTGCATGAACAGCGCTGTGAGAGCTGCTGGTCATGCCCCCTGTCCCTCTCTGCCGTGAATAGACACTGTGCGCATGCGCACAGCATCTATTCACCGCTGCTCTGCTCAGAGCAACGAGTGACAGGGGGGGATCTCCCAACTGCCCCCCCACCCGCGGGACACTGCGACCCGCGGGTGGGACAGCGGGACAGACCGTGAAAAACGGGACTGTCCCGCCAAAATCGGGACAGTTGGGAGGTATGGTTAAACCGCTTAAATGTGAAGCTGGCTAGCTGTGAGCAGAGCAGCTGAGTCTATAAAATGGAGACTGGATCCCAGAGTTCATCAGTCACACTGCAGACATCAGGTTATACAGGCTAATGAGAAGCTGATTGCTTATTTGCATCGGGATTATTCTCCCTAAACTGTGGGTTCTGTCATCAAGCAGATAGGAGGTAAGAACTTTGTTACATCTCTATAGTACTGCACTGCCCTCCTGTGGTACTGCATAATATGATCCCCAGCAAGGTAAAGCTTACAGCAGTATTTAAGTGCGACCAGGCAACTATACAAGCATAACTGTAGTGCATACTTACCTACTTTGCTGCCTCCTCCTCCGTGAGGAGGCAGCGTTGTAGGTGAATGGGGGCGTGGCCGGCAGCAGGACGGGTGGTTCGGGGCGTGGCCGGCAGCAGGATGGGCGGTCCGGGGGCGTTGCATCAGGGTCGCGTCATCATGACTCCACCCCCCGCTGTGCCGAGAAACGAGGCGCTGCATAGCGGGGGGCGGAGCTACGATGACACGATTCAGCGCGAATCGCGTCATCGGACCCCCTCGGCCCGCCTACTTGTTCACTGCTGCGGGCGGCCGAGGGGGAAAGCGGGAGGCTTGCCCACCTTTCCGGGGGTGCCGGGAGGGTCACCCGATTTTCGGGAGCCTCCCGGCCATTCCGGGAGGGTAGGCAAGTATGCTGTAGTGGGTGCAAGAGGTGCCATTGCTATGGGGCCCGGAGGCTTAGGGGGGCCTGGACCCAAGTTATATAGTTGCATACCAATCTCCCAGATTTGCCTGCTAATCAATTGGATCAGATCCATTACCCAGCCTGAATTGCGTGACATACATTTTCAGTGAGAGGTGTGTGTAATGGATGGTATAGTGGTAAGGGGGCACTGTAATGTGGCACAATATGAGCTGGAGGCCACGAACTGGAGCACTGTAATGTGGCACAATATGAAATAGAAGCACTATAGTGTGGCATAATATGAACTAGAGGACACTCTAATGTGGCACAGTATTAACAGGGGGCACTGTAAGTGGCATTATATGAACTGGGGACACTGTATATCATAATGTTAAATGGGGATACTGTGTGGCATAATGTGTACTGGCAGCCCTACAATGTGACATCATGTAAACGATGGAACTATGATGGTTCATAAAATGAACTAGGGCACTAGTATGCGGCATAAAATTAAAACCTGCTGCGGAAAGGTGTCTATCTAGCAGCATTGGGACAGGGGCCCCTTCAATGTGTTGCTATGGGGCCCACAAAGTTCAGGATACGCCCCTGCAAGTGGTGTTATATGTTTTTTGCTGTGTAGACTGTAGAGTCTAGACGTATCTACTGGGACAGTAACAATTTGTTTTACAAAAGTAATCTTTGCATGCTAAGTCATTAATGGACTAATTACAGAATTGATTTCTACATATGGACTGGAACTAACAACACTAACATAATGAATCAATTTATTACTGCCCTGATTAAGTCAATATATGGTTGCTATATATGTTTTTTTGCATTTTAAATGACTCATCGGTCGTGTGTAGTTATAGTGTATTTTAATTGTGTTTTACAATTATGTTATTAAATTGTTATCTGTCTCCAGCACTGCTTTGTGTATTCTGTAGTATATAAAATGACAAGGGATGATGGGTTGCTAGGGGAAATCTTTCCACTTTATCTCTCTCTAAGGTTTGATACATCTCCCCCACAAATGCTGGCGCCGCACAGCGCACACAGAGTAACTTTGTCTTAGTCCGCCCCCAGCACTCCCCCTCGTCGGCACACACAGCCACTGATGGGACGGACGCTGCTGCAGACTCAGTGCAGCTGTCCAGCGGACGAACACATGCAGGGGCATTGTGTATCTGGCACTCTGGGGGCAAGTGGATCTGGCACTCTGGGGGCAAGTGTATCTGGCACTCTGGGGGCAAGTGTATCTGGCACTCTGGGGGCAAGTGTTTCTGGCACTCTGGGGGCAAGTGTTTCTGGCACTCTGGGGGCAAGTGTTTCTGGCACTCTGGGGGCAATTGTTTCTGGCACTCTGGGGGCACGTGTATCTGGCACTCTGGGGGCAAGTGTATCTGGCACTCTGGGGGCAATTGTTTCTGGCACTCTAGGGGCACGTGTATCTGGCACTGTGGTGGGCACGTGTATCTGGCACTGTGGGGGTATATAATGTGTATCTGGCACTACTGGGGGCATATAATGTGTATCTGGCACTGTGGGAGCATATAAAGTGTATCTGGCACTGTGGGAGCATATAAAGTGTATCTGGCACTGTGGGGACATATAATGTGTATGGCACTGTGGGGGCATATAATGTGTATCTGGCACTGTACTGCTGGGGACATGTGTATCTGCCACTGGTAGGAGCATATAATGTGTATCTGGCTATATTATCTGGTTCCACAGGATCCATAATATATTGTGTATTTGGCACTACTGGGGGCGTGTGTGTATCTGGCACTGCACACTATACTGGAGACATTATGTTTAAAGTACACTACAGTGGGCGTTACGTGTAAGGCTGCTAGTTGTGTGTATAGAGGAGTGTGAAAATATATTTATAGTCTGATTATATAAAGTTGCGAGGCCACGCCCACTGTTCCAGGAGCGCACGCATGGGGGGGGGGGGGGGGCACTTTCAAATTTTCTCACTCAGGGTTCTAGTAGGCCTGGATCCGGCCCTGTATCCAGTATTTTATATTATGGATCCTGTGGAACCAGATAATAGACCTACATTTCCAATCCTTTAAGGTGACCTATCTCATTTCGACACAGCAAAGTCTCACATGAGGAGCAAGTTAGCCGGCAGATTTAAGCATATATAGAATTTGGGATGGCATCAGAATCCCGGCAATTGAAATCCTGATGGTCAGAATGCCGACGGCAGCATCCCGACATTCAAAATCCAGACAGATCCCATTGAGTATTTTAACCCTAACCCTAATCCAACCTTTGTGCAACCAATCCCTCCCCACCCCTCCCACAGCCGAATACTAACCCACCCCCGCAGCCTAACTCTGACACAACCCTCCCACAGCCTAACCCTAACCACCCCCACAGTCTAACCGAACCCAATCCTCCCACAGCCTCACTAACTACCCCCACAGTCTAACCTAACACACACCCCCCTCGCAGCCTAATCCTAACCCACTCCATAGTGCACCTAATCCTATACTCCAATACTTATCATGCTGCTGCCATTCTGACCCGTTGGGATTTCAACCACTGGGATCCTGACTGCATCCCTAGATTTTGTAGTAAAGCGGGCATAGCATGCATAGGTAAAGAATTTAAGTATCTTCCCTGTCTACATATTGAGTCTGCTCATTAAACTATTAATATGTCAATCGCCCAATAATTTTGTATAGAGATAACTATATATATATATATATATATATATATACAGGTTGAGTATCCCATATCCAAATATTCCGAAATACGGAATATTCCGAAATACGGACTTTTTTGAGTGACAGTGAGATAGTGAAACCTTTGTTTTTTGATGGCTCAATGTACACAAACTTTGTTTAATACACAAAGTTATTAAAAATATTGTATTAAATGACCTTCAGGCTGTGTGTATAAGGTGTATATGTAACATAAATGAATTGTGTGAATGTAGACACTCTTTGTTTAATGCACAAAGTTATAAAAAATATTGGCTAAAATGACCTTCAGGCTGTGTGTATGAGGTGTATATGACACATAAATGCATTCTGTGCTTAGATTTAGGTCCCATCACCATAATATCTCGTTATGGTATGCAATTATTCCAAAATACTGAAAAATCCCATATCCAAAATACCTCTGGTCCCGAGCATTTTGGATAAGGGAGACTCAACCTGTATATATATGAGAGTACATCTTTACTGGAGTGACGTAAACCTATAAATGTATGCTTTCAGAGACTCCCATTATATTGCCTTCCAACGCAACGCCGAATGTTCCTGTCTGGGATGTATCAAACTTCTCTCTTGTAGATGGATGTCTTCTGCTAACCAAAGGAGAGGAGCAGGTAATAGGACTTGTGTTATTATTACAGTATACAAATGGGCTCAGTGGGAGAAACAGGCGAAGCTTCCTATAGTCACATGGAGAATTCACTCTATCCAGTTACGTCATGTTTTTCCATGATTGCGGGCAGATAAAGTGGCAGGGGATAGCGTATGTCTATAGGCTATATGTTATTTCAATGTACATGACAGAGTACTTTCAAACTGAAATAACCATTATTTATGCTATACTAAAGAGTATGTGTAACAGCTGTGATAAAGAAGCTGTGTAGTGGAAGCACACAATGACTCTGGACTTCTTCACCACGGTTTTATTTGTCAGGTTGACCACAATCCAGTAATTTTATTGAGTAAATGTTCACAGCCCTGTCATTCACTAGCTTAGACCTACTCCCTAGTCTCCGGCCAGCTTTACCGGCGTCAGTCATACAGACAAATGGCCTAGACATGCCTTATATACCCTAGACTCCTCCTCCCAGACTGACAGAAAAATGACACTCCCACATTGCATTTAAAAGGGAGCTCCTCCCAGCTGCTCTGATTTGATCAACCACATGCTTTCAGCTATGTTAGTCTGCAGGGAGAAACACTGAAATCAACAAACAGGTAAGACACACATTTTTTTTTTTAACTCTGCCGCACACTGTTCCTATTGCAACACAATATATACTGTAGCAGATAGGGGGAGATTAAATTAAAATATTCTTTAGGATAGCCTTTAGGATAAATAAACATATTAGCCAAACTGCTTACTAGTTGATTTATCCTTTGACAAAATTCAGCAAAATCTGTGGGACCACTGGCATTTGTTGTAGGGACACTGGACCTAGCTTACCAAGAACAAACCAGGCAAATCAAGATGTGGCAGTTGTTGCTGAGCAGAATTTTACACCAAGGTGTTTGGTGAGTTGGATGGAACACAATAGACTAAATGCTGCACAGAACTTTAAGCATCAGTGCAGATAAAGGATGGAGGGCAGAATGTAATATAGTTCTGTCCTCATACATCCTCAATATGCCATGAAGCACGAGATGCCTGGAGCGAGTGAACCATTAGGTCCCATGCAACTATGCTAACATTGGGTGTCTTTTTGCGGATGTACCAGGAGACTGTGCTGAATAACATGTATATCTGTGTGTAACTGAGTCTGTACCGTAATGAAGCACAATGGAACTTGGCATGGAAAATAGCCATGGCCGCTGCATCGTAGCACTTCATATGCAGATTCAGAGACTCAGTCGCACACAGATATACCAGTATCACATATCGAATTATTCAGCAGAGTCTCCTGGGGTGTCCTACTCACAACGCGTTGCAACAAAGTTGCATTTTCAGCAAAATATAATAATATAATATAAATCAATAAATAAATTAATGAAATAACTAGTCCCAAAAAGCAAGGGCCAGCAATGACCTGCAGGACTTTGAAGAGACATCAGTTATATGGCAAAATAATCATGTCGCACTGCTGCTTTCCTGGGGAGGAAAATTAATTTACTGCTAAGATGGGTGTGGTTCATAGGATGGACCACACTTAGGTCGACAGTATCTAGGTCGACCACTATTGGTCAACAGTGACCAAGTCGATACACAAAATAGGTTGACACAAGCATTAGGTTAGGTTGACATGAGCAAGGTCGACATGACAAAAGGTTGACATGAGTTGTTTTTGGTTTAAAAAAAAAAAATTTTGGTGTCGTTTTCTTCGTAGAGTGACCGGGAACTCCAATTAGTGCACCGTGCCCCCTCGCCATGCTTCGAACAAGGTGCCTCGCTCCGCCACCGCTGCGCTCGGCGCAGGTTATCGTTACCCGATAGTAGCCCACGTGGATCGTAAAGTATGAAAAAGTTAAAAAAATGAAAAAAAAAATGTGAAACACTCATGTCGACCTAGTACACGTCGACCTAGTGACCATGTCGACCTAGAAACCCTGTCGACCTAATGCATGTCAACCAATAGTGGTCGACCTAGAGACCGGATACCACTAAGATATAGCAGAAATTACTGACTATCAGAGATCCACTGAGTGCAGCCTGAGTTGTGGTGTGTGGAATATATACTGTGATATTAATAACATGCTGTACTGACTCACAAAGTGCGCAATGTGTAAAACCTATCTCTCTCACCATCAGGATGCATTCCGCACTCGGAGTCGGACAGGAAGCTGTGTATCTAACAATGAAGGGGCACAGCCAGACAAGGTGGAGGCAGGTAAAACACCAGAATATAGTGGGAGGTATATTGCAGTGCTTTGATGAATGACCCATAGACATTACAGTTGGGGGAACGTAGATGTGTTTTGCAGGACTGTGGCTGAACATCAGGTAAACAAAGAGTGATATGGGAGTGGAGGGGTTAATGTAAGCAAGTGCTGTAAATTCTCTGTTTCCTTCCTGCCGGAAGTGGCTGATTTGAAAATCTCTCTGTCAGCGCTAATAATGTTGAGTGGCTGATAATACCCTAACCTGCTCCCCAGTAATCCATATAGAGCGTATATGACCGCATCACTGATTATGAACAGAATACAATTCCATTGTACTGTATATTATCTAACTCCAGTTAAGACATGGAAACAGAGAATGGTATACAGAACAAATGAAGTAAAACTGTCCAATACCTGTACTACTACTTACTCATGGGCAAACACAGGAATTCTGCTTGAACCTCATAAGGCCATATTTAATTCTGCGCTGGATTTTGGGCCTTATTCAGTAAGCATCGCTAATGTGATGTGATTGCATTCTCCGCACTTTCGGGCCAGTGCGCATGCGCAGAGCCTGTACTTCGTGTGCGCAGTCCGGAAAATGCAATCACATCGCAGTGATGCGAATGCCTCTGCCTGATTGACAGGCAGAGGCGTTCGCGGGGCGGAGACGCAGCATTGCTGGTACGTGGCGTTGAAAATGTGTGCAGGTCCAGGCCATTTTCGAGTTGGCCGTGTGACGACACACAAGGCCGCTGCAAAACAAAACATAGCAGTGGTGCGCCTGCCTTCGCAGCCAGGGGTCTCACCGATGTGTTACGGCCGCAGGGCCGTAACTACGTGTGTGCCAGGTGTGCCTGGCACACAGCGCAGTTGCCCTGGGGGCGCAACGGCCAGCGGCATGTAATGAGTCAAATTGATTCATTACATGCCGCCTCTCTTGTGTGCCGTGCGGCGAGCTCGGCGCTGGAGAGGAGCGAGCAGCGGAGAAGGAGGAGGAGGGAGGGGGACTGGAGCCGCAGCAGCGCTATGTCATTGGTAGTAAGCGCCGCTGCAGCTGTCCCCTCTCCTTCCGTATAGGCTGCCCGGCGCTGCTGTGAATGCTGGGATGCGGTTCCTCCATCTGCTGCAGCTGCGACTGCTGCGGCTCCAGTCCCCCTCCCTCCTCCTCCTTGTCCGATGCCTGCACAGAGGGAGCTGCCAGCACGAGGAGCCTGTCAGCGGGGAGATGGTAAGTCTCTCTCTCTCTCTCTCTCGGACACCGTCTGCCGTAATGTGTAAAAAGGGGGACTGGCTGCCGCAGTGTGTAAAAAGGGGGACACAGTCTGCCGTAATGTGTAAAAAGGGGGACTGGCTGCCGCAATGTGTAAAAAGTGGGACACCGTCTGCCGTAATGTGTAAAAAGGGGGACTGGCTGCCGCAATGTGTTAAAAGGGGGATGCTGGCTGCTGCAATGTGTATAAAGGGGGACACCGTCTGCCGTGATGTGTTAAAAGGGGGACTGGCTGCCGCAATGTGTAAAAAGGGGGACTGTCTGCTGTAATGTGTAAAAAGGGGGACAGTCTGCTGTAATGTATACAAGGGGCTCCACCTGGTGTAGTGGCGCTACTGTGCGGCGTAATTTGAATAATGGAGACTACTGTGCACCGTAGTATGAATTGCTATTATTTTGTGGCCACGCCCCTTCCCAATGAAGCCACGCCCCTATATATTTTCCACGCGCCTACGGTGCGCACTGCCCCTATCTTACATGGGGGAAGGGAGCGCCAAAGCTGTTTCTTGCACACAGCGCTAAAATGCCTAGTTACGGCACTGTCCGGCCTCTCCTCTTACCGCTGTGCCCGTCTGCTGCATGCTGCACACTGACTGGGACACACATACCTGACAGGTCACACACAAACTGATACTGACAGGGTCTCACACACACCGGTGGTCTCACAAACACTGACAGGGGGTCAGACACACACAGGGGGTCTCACTCTCACTGACAGGGGGTCTAACACACTCTGGCAGGGGATCACACACACTGACAGGGGATCACACACTGACACTGACTGACCGCATCTCACACTGACGGGGTCTCATGGTTTTGACACTCACACATCTCATACACATGCTGCTGAAGACTTCAGCACTTCGGGTAGCGGAGGAGGACAGCTCTGCAGAAGTTAAGTTAATAAGGACTAATTAAGGTAATTGGAAAATTCCCAATTGTTTAATTAGTCATTGGGTGGGGATGTCCAATGGGTTCAAGAGCAAGTCCCTACAATTTTTCCTTAAAATAAAAATGTAGGGAAAAATTAGACTTGCTTTGGGGCTGCGAGGAAAAAGACGCGGTACGCAGCTCATTTTCTATCTTCAGTTGAATAGGAAAAACCCTGCGACTGTGGGATAAATCTTGCACCTCAGGGTTGTTGTATATTTTGCCCAAATTCAATATGCTCCGTAGTGTTGCTTACTCACACAGTCATATCTAGTGATATTAGTAATATATTCAGTGAGTAAAGGTTTTCCACACTATAAAATAACATTTTACCAGCAATAATTACACAAGATACATTTACCAGAAACAGGAGTACTGCATCCACCATGTGGTCATCACCGAGTGTCTGCATACAACGCATGCGCAGATGTGAATTTACGCATTTTTGCCTATCTCCGTCCTATTTATAGTCAGGCGGAACTTGTTGTATATTTCCTTCGTAAAATAGGGAGTTACAGGGCAGGAGCAGGGCGGTGACAATGTGTTCACACATAACTGTCCTGCATTGTGACCATGTATCAGAATATCTGCAATTCTGAGTTATGCCTACGGGTGTGGTTCATCAAATCGACAGTATCTAGGTCGACAACGTTTAGGTCGACCACTATAGGTCGACAGTCACTAGGTCGACATGGATGGAAGGTCGACAGGGTTTCTAGGTCGACATGTGCTAAGTCGACAGGTCTAAAGGTCGACATGAGGATTTTTTTTCTTTTTGGTGTCGTTTTCTTCATAGAGTGACCGGGATCCCAAATTAGTGCACGGCGTCCCCTCGCATGGTGCCTTCGCTCCGCTACCGCTTCGCTCGGCACACTTTACCGTTCCAATCGTAGTCCACGTGGATCGTTAAGTATGAAAAAATTCAAAAAACGAAAAAAAAATGTGAAAAACTCATGTCGACCTTTAGACCTGTCGACCTAGCACATGTCGACCTAGAAACCCTGTCGACCTTCCATCCATGTCGACCTAGTGACTGTCGACCTATAGTGGTCGACTAAAACATTGTCGACCTAGATACTGTCGATCTTCAGACCGGATCCCATGCCTACATGGACGGGAAGCCTGTTTCTGACGACCGCCAAAAGATACGTCTGCGTCCGCCTCTGAATCAGATCCTTAATGTGGTGACCTAGATAATAAGTGCCTTACTGCCTGATGGTATTATTATTATAGTTATTATATATTTCTGCATCGCTCAGTCTTCAGAGTGACTGAATGTACTTTCTCATACGTCCTAGAGGATGATGGGGTCCACTTCATGACCATGGGGTATAGATGGTTCCGCAGGAGCCATGGGCACTCTTAAGACTTTTCAATGGGTGCGAACTGGCTCCTCCCTCTATGCCCCTCCTCCAGACCTCAGTTTTAGAAATGTGCCCAGGCAGACTGTATGCACTCTAGGGGAGCTCTACTTAGCTTCTCTGAAAAGACTTATGTTAGGTTTTTTGTTTTCAGGGAGAACTGCTGGCAACAGTCTCCCTGCTTCGTGGGACTGAGGAGGCAGAAGTAGGAACCAACTTCCTGACGAGTTTCATGGCTCTGCTTCTGGCTGACAGGATATTAGCTTCTGAAGGGTACTGAACGCTAGACGTGTCTAGATGCTCACTCCCACAGCACGCCGTCACCCCCTCACAGAGCCAGAAGTCAGAAGACAGGTGAGTAGAAGAAGACAGATCTTCTATCAAGAAAAGTGACGGCTGAGGTACAGCGCAGCTGGCGGGAGCGCAGCGCGACATTGCTGCCCACACACACAGGCACTGCAGGGTGCAGGGCGCGGGGGGGGGGGCGCCCTGGGCAGCAAAAACACCTCTATAAACTGGGAAAAAGGGGGCATAAGATGCCCAGGCACAGCCCTACCCCTGCCAGTATAAATATTATGAAAAGTTTCTGAGGTAAAAAGGGCGGAGCTTCTTCCTCAGGCAGCCAGCACATTGCTCAGCGCCATTTTCTCTTTCCTCAGGCTGCAGAGACATCGCTGGTACTCCTTCACTTCTGACTACAGTATCAGGGTGCAAAACAGGGGGGGGCACAAGCGAATTTGGTGCTTTACAAGTGTGTTTTACTGTGTAAGAAGCGCTGCATGTCAGTGGGCATTCTGTGTTTGTTATGATCCTGATACTCAGGTCAGGGGAGATCTTATACGGTGGGACCTGAGTACCAGGACGTAATGCTGGGAAAGGGAAATGGAATGGGAATAGCCCCTGGCACCCTATCTCCGTTGTCTCACCCGTGCTGTCAGTACACTCTTGCGAGACTATGGTTTCTTGGGCCCATGGCAGCCGCGTTTGAAGGGCGGATTACGTCTGCCCAACTCCGATGCCCCCTCAGGTCTTAATGAGAGACAAAGAGTGAACTGAGACAGGGTGATAACAAGGGGCCCTCTAACTAAACAACAAGGCCAGGGGCTACTGGCAAACCTGAAACTAAAAGTATGCGCGGATTACCGCCAGGGAAAAGAACAACGAAAATATTCCACTTGTCCACTCTCCTACACGGCACCGCCGAGTACCGGAGAGGACTATGGAAGCGGAAACCTCCGCAAATGCACCAGTACAATGAAACAATACTAAATTGGCCTAGGCTGCAACATGCGGCAGGCTGCCACTCACGAAACCAAGAGAGAACCTCAATCGACTGCCACGGGTAACTTTGGACCAGAAGAACTCCTTGGGACCAGGTGACTAACTCCAAGATTCAGGAACTCAGAGAACTGGAGGGACCGGACACAGCTAACCAGGAACAGACGTTTACCAAACATGAGCAGCATGCAGGAGCTATCACCGGCGTCTGTGTGAGGCACTGAGGAGGCATTTAACAGGGAACCCTCCAATCAGAGTACAGAGCCTAATTACAATAAATGTCGTGCAGCTGCCTTGCTGCACGACCAGAGAAACATGTGTGAACACTTCAATAATCAACCCTGCAACGGGGAACGCGGTCCGCCTGTGGCGTCCCCGTTGCTAAGGTCCTGGCGGCTCGGCGCGCCCGGCGTCCTAGCGTTGCTAGGGACCCGGCGGCTCAGCGCGCACGCCGTCCTAGCGTTGCTAGGGACCCGGCAGCTCAGCGTGTACGGCGTCCCTAGTTGCTAGGCGCCGGGCAAGGAGGAAGCCCCGGACCGCGGCGCCTAACAGTGTTCACAGGCATTAGATACTGTCGCTGGGGTTGTGAACTGGCTGCTCCTAAACTGTGTCCCTCTGACAGATTTTACTGTGGGGCTGTCCCCTATAAGTCCTAGTGTGTCTGTGTGTGTGTTGTACACGTGTGTAAGACATGTCAGAGGCAGGGAGTTCCTCCCCGGAGGAAACCATTTTAGGGACACAGAAGTGTAATGTGGTGGCTCTGCCGGCACACCAAGAGCCTGCATGGGTGAAAGAAATACGTGATAGTATGCATCATATCAATAGATTAGACAGGGCCGAAACTAGGATTTTCGTCACCCGGGGCAAGGCGGAAATTTTCTGCGACCCCCCCCCAAAAAAAAACAACCAAACAAACATGCAAACAAACACTGTCAGGCTAAAATAATCAAATTATCAAAAAATTTGAAAAAAAAAGGGGGATTCTATTGGACAATATTCCCCTATGTGCCCCAAATGCCCTAAGCGTCACATGCCCCCCCCAGCAGCGTATTCCACTACATGCCCCCCTGTGTGTCCCCATACATTGCACTATCACTGCACTACATTCCCATATCCACTTCATTACATCACTTGTACAACATCCCCTACATGCTGAACTATATCACTACACTACAGCGTGTCTTCTCAATGGTGTGTAGGCAGCAGCTTGTTATCGGTCGGTGCTGGCCAGGCAGCAGGGATCATAGCCTGCTTAAAAAAAAACCACAGCATTAACAGCTCACCTCTATAGCTTGCACAGTTCACTGCATGCTAGTCGCAGCACTGCATGGCAAAGAAGAGAGTTTAAGACAGTAGCCGGCATAGGAGAGATCCCAGGTACCAGAGCTCATCCGCACAGCGTCAGAGCCAACTGTGGGCAGACAGGCCGGTCAGAGTCATTGCCCCGGGAGCAGTCTGCTGTCTCACTGGAGCAGCACAGCACTGCTGGTAAAAAAAAAACCATAAAAAAAAACCCTGTTCCTCTGTAACTCCTCGGCACCCCCTCAATTCCTGCACCCGGGGCGCATGCCCCCTTAGCCTCCCCTAGTTACGGCCCTTGATTAGATAAGTCTGAATCTCATGCTGAGTGCTGGAGAAAATCTGTGGAGGATGTGATTTTTCAGGGCTCTGTTCTTCCATCCGCAGGCGACCCCTCTGGTCACATAAGAGACCATTTGCGGATATTGTGAATACTGATACCGACACGGACACTGATTCTTGTGTCGACGATAGTGACTCCAGAGAAATAGATCATAAATTGGCAAAAAATATACAATATATGATTGTGGCTATAAGGGAAGTTCTGGAAGTCACTCCTGTACCTCAGGAGAAGGCTTATTTCTATAAAGAAAAGAAATCTAAGGTCAAATTCCCTCCTTCCCACGAGCGTAATACACTCTTTGAAGGGATGTGGGTGAATCCCGAAAAGAAATTTTGCATTCCCAAGAGAATTCAGATAGCTTATCCTTTCCCGGTGGAGGACAGGAAAAAATGGGAGTCACCCCCTGTGTTAGACAGTGCACTGTCCAGGTTGAAAAAGAAGGTAATACCCCTTTCACACCGCAGCTTGTACCTGGTAATTTGCCGTTTTTACTGGCTTCCTAAACGGTTCGAGCTGCGATGTGAAAGGGTCAACTTCAATTTACCGTTTACAAAATACCGGTATTTTGAAACGGTAAAAAAGCAGGGTCCTACCCGTTTCAGACCCGTTTAATTGTGCAGTGTGAAAGGGTCTGAAATGGTATTTGCAAGCCCCAGAAGGTGATAGGCTGTCTCCATGTGTGATCTCACCAGGCAGAAGCAGGAAATAAACATTTAAAATAGTGATGAGCGGGTTCGGTTCCTCGGAAACCGAACCCCCCCGAACTTCACCCATTTTACACGGGTCCGAGGCATACTCGGATTCTCCCGTATGGCTCGGTTAACCCGGGCGCGCCCGAACGTCATCATCCCGCTGTCGGATTCTCGCGAGATTCGGATTTATATAAGCAGCCGCGCGTCGCCGCCATTTTCACTCGTGCATTGGAAATGTTAGGGAGAGGACGTGGCTGGCGTCCTCTCCGTTTATTGTTGAACTTGATTGTGCTTTATTGCTTAATTGTGGGGAGGACTGGGGAGCAGCTGTATAATATAGGAGGAGTACAGTGCAGAGTTTTGCTGATCAGTGACCACCAGTTTTATCCGTTCTCTGCCTGAAAAAAACGCTCCTTATCTGTGCTCAGTGTGCTGCATATATCTGTGCTCACACTGCGTAATTATGGGGACTGGGGAGCAGCTGTATTATATAGGAGGAGTACAGTGCAGAGTTTTGCTGACAGTGACCACCAGTATACGTTGTCTGCCTGAAAAAAACACTCTTTATCTGTGCTCAGTGTGCTGCATATATCTGTGCTCACACTGCTTAATTGTGGGGACTGGGGAGCAGCTGTATTATATAGGAGGAGTACAGTGCAGAGTTTTGCTGACAGTGACCACCAGTATACGTTGTCTGCCTGAAAAACACTCCATATCTGTGCTCAGTGTGCTGCATATATCTGTGCTCACACTGCTTTATTGTGGGCACTGGGGACCACCAGTATATTATATAGGAGGAGTACAGTGCAGAGTTTTGCTGACCAGTGACCACCAGTATACGTTGTCTGCCTGAAAAACACTCCATATCTGTGCTGCATTGTAGTATATAGTAGGAGTACAGTGCATAATTTTGCTGACCACCAGTATATAATATATAGGAGTACGGTACAGAAGGCCACTGCTGTACCTACCTCTGTGTCATGAAGTATACTATTCATCCATACCTGTGGTGCATTTCAGTTTTGCACAGTTTGCTGACCACCAGTATATAATATATATAGCAGTACGGTACAGTAGGCCACTGCTGTACCTACCTCTGTGTCGTCAAGTATACTATCCATCCATACCTGTGGTGCATTTCAGTTTTGCACAGTTTGCTGACCACCAGTATATAATATATATAGCAGTACGGTACAGTAGGCCACTGCTGTACCTACCTATGTGTCGTCAAGTATACTATCCATCCATACCTGTGGTGCATTTCAGTTTTGCACAGTTTGCTGACCACTAGTATATAATATATATAGCAGTACGGTACAGTAGGCCACTGCTGTACCTACCTCTGTGTCGTCAAGTATACTATCCATCCATACCTGTGGTGCATTTCAGTTTTGCACAGTTTGCTGACCACCAGTATATAATATATATAGCAGTACGGTACAGTAGGCCACTACTGTACCTACCTCTGTGTCGTCAAGTATACTATCCATCCATACCTGTGGTGCATTTCAGTTTTGCACAGTTTGCTGACCACCAGTATATAATATATATAGCAGTACGGTACAGTAGGCCACTGCTGTACCTACCTCTGTGTCGTCAAGTATACTATCCATCCATACCTGTGGTGCATTTCAGTTTTGCACAGTTTGCTGACCACCAGTATATAATATATATAGCAGTACGGTACAGTAGGCCACTGCTGTACCTACCTCTGTGTCGTCAAGTATACTATCCATCCATACCTGTGGTGTATTTCAGTTTTGCACAGTTTGCTGACCACCAGTATATAATATATATAGCAGTACGGTACAGTAGGCCACTGCTGTACCTACCTCTGTGTCGTCAAGTATACTATCCATCCATACCTGTGGTACATTTCAGTTTTGCACAGTTTGCTGACCACCAGTATATAATATATATAGCAGTACGGTACAGTAGGCCACTGCTGTACCTACCTCTGTGTCGTCAAGTATACTATCCATCCATACCTGTGGTGTATTTCAGTTGTGCGCAGAATATATAGTAGTAGGCCATTCCTATTGATACTGGCATATAATTCCACACATTAAAAAATGGAGAACAAAAATGTGGAGGCTTCGTGCTGAAGCTGCTGCCACTAGTCATGGCCGAGACGATGAAATGCCATCAACGTCGTCTGCCAAGGCCGATGCCCAATGTCATAGTAGAGAGCATGTAAAATCCAAAAAACAAAAGTTCAGTAAAATGACCCAAAAATCCAAATTGAAAGTGTCTGATGAGAAGCGTAAACTTGCCAATATGCCATTTACGACACGGAGTGGCAAGGAACGGCTGAGGCCCTGGCCTATGTTCATGGCTAGTGGTTCAGATTCACATGAGGATGGAAGCACTCATCCTCTCGCTAGAAAAATTAAAAGACTTAAGCTGGCAAAAGCACAGCAAAGAACTGTGCGTTCTTCTAAATCACAAATCCCCAAGGAGAGTCCAATTGTGTCGGTTGCGATGCCTGACCTTCCCAACACTGGACGGGAAGAGCTTGCGCCTTCCACCATTTGCACGCCCCCTGCAAGTGCTGGAAGGAGCACCCGCAGTCCAGTTCCTGATAGTCAAATTGAAGATGTCACTGTTGAAGTACACCAGGATGAGGATATGGGTGTTGCTGGCGCTGGGGAGGAAATTGACAAGGAGGATTCTGATGGTGAGGTGGTTTGTTTAAGTCAGGCACCCGGGGAGACACCTGTTGTCCGTGGGACGAATATGGCCATTGACATGCCTGGTCAAAATACAAAAAAAATCAGCTCTTCGGTGTGGAATTATTTCAACACAAATGCGGACAACAGGTGTCAAGCCGTTTGTTGCCTTTGTCAAGCTGTAATAAGTAGGGGTAAGGACGTTAACCACCTAGGAACATCCTCCCTTATACGTCACCTGGACCGCATTCATCAGAAGTCAGTGACAAGTTCAAAAACTTTGGATGACAGCGGAAGCAGTCCACTGACCACTAAATCCCTTCCTCTTGTAACCAAGCTCCTGCAAACCACATCACCAACTCGATTTGCTGAAAAGGGTGTGAGAAAAACTTATTGGGCGCTTGAAAGAACAGTGGGCAGCCTAGGATACACCTATGGGGTATTTCTCTTCCCCAAAAAATGAAATAAGGACTGAAAGTGTGGTGTGGTGTAACCAGGGTGCCCTCTTTCCGTGGTATTTGTGTGAGCACCAAAGCAATGATCCCCTTTGACCAATTTGATGGTGAAATAAATTGGAAAATATGTATGAATTCCAGTAGGTGTCCCCTTTGACCAATTTGATGGTGAAATAAATTGGAAAATATGTATGAATTCCAGTAGGTGTTGCAAACCGCCGCGTCACTTCCGGTATCACGGCGGCGCGTTCGGCGGCTTATTACGCCTATCTCACAACCTACAGGTGCTTATCCCCACAACCCTAGTCCACCATTATCTCACCTAATATAGGTTTGCATGCTATTAAATCAGCTGTTTATACCGCGATGTCACTTCCGGATTAACTTCCGGTCCTGGTCACTTCCGGTCGCCCGGCTGGACGTTTTTTCAATTCATCTTTTAGTATATTCATTTATTAAATCACTCTTTTGCACCTTATGCTCATCACAAGGAGCATTTACACTATAACACACCATAAATCAGCATCATTATTTGCCAAAGGAACCATTATGACCATTTCCGGCTTCAGTGACCTTTGACCCGGAACTACCCTCCCACCATCTTTAAAAGCCATCTCTGAGCCAAGCCACACCATCAAGCCCTGAGGAAGAGATTGGATATCTCGAAACGCGTTGGCTATCTGGATCCATGAAGGAACTTGAACTTTTCATCCTTTGGACATCTGCCTTGTGGTTAGCTTGGGAGCCAGAGCAGGGTGAAGTCTGGACCACCCTGCTTATTATAACACCTGCGGCTCCTCAGCTACCTCTCCGGTATGCTTTCCATTATAATTTGAATTGTTACCTGTGATGTTTTGAATATCTACCCACATCTATCCAGGGGTTTACTACCCATCAGTAAGCTTAGGAGCCCGAGCAGGGTGTATCTTCGATCACCCTGCCACCCAATACACCTGCGGCTCCTAGCTTACCTTTATGGTATGCTTTTATTGTTATATATGTGAATTTTCATTGTATTAAATTATATCCACTTTTATGTGACACCTACTGGAATTCATACATATTTTCCAATTTATTTCACCATCAAATTGGTCAAAGGGGATCATTGCTTTGGTCCTCACACAAATACCACGGAAAGAGGGCGCCCTGGTTACACCACACCACACTTTCAGTCCTCACATCACCAACTCCCTCAGTGTCAATTTCCACCTTACACAGGAAAGCCAATAGTCCTGCAGGCCATGTCACTGGCAAGTATGACAAGTCCTCTCCTGCCTGGGATTCCTCCGATGCATCCTTGAGTGTAACGCCTACTGCTGCTGGCGCTGCTGTTGTTGCTGCTGGGAGTCGATCGTCATCCAAGAGGGGAAGTCGGAAGACCACTTGTACTACTTCCAGTAAGCAATTGACTGTCCAACAGTCCTTTGCGAGGAAGATGAAATATCACAGCAGTCATCCTGCTGCAAAGCGGATAACTCAGGCCTTGGCAGCCTGGGTGGTGAGAAACGTGGTTCCGGTATCCACCGTTAATTCAGAGGCAACTATAGACTTGATTGAGGTACTGTGTCCCCGGTACCAAATACCATCTAGGTTCCATTTCTCTAGGCAGGCGATACCGAGAATGTACACAGACCTCAGAAAAAGAGTCACCAGTGTCCTAAAAAATGCAGTTGTACCCAATGTCCACTTAACCACGGACATGTGGACAAGTGGAGCAGGGCAGACTCAGGACTATATGACTGTGACAGCCCACTGGGTAGATGTATTGCCTCCCGCAGCAAGAACAGCAGCGGTGGCACCAGTAGCAGCATCTCGCAAATGCCAACTCGTTCCTAAGCAGGCTACGCTTTGTATCACCGCTTTCCAGAAGAGGCACACAGCTGACAACCCCTTACGGAAACTGAGGAACATCATCGCAGAATGGCTTACCCCAATTGGACTCTCCTGGGGATTTGTGACATCGGACAACGCCACCAATATTGTGCATGCATTACATGTGGGCAAATTCCAGCACGTCCCATGTTTTGCACATACATTGAATTTGGTGGTGCAGAATTATTTAAAAAACGACAGGGGCGTGCAAGAGATGCTGTCGGTGGCCCGAAGAATTGCGGGCCACTTTCGGCATTCAGCCACAGCGTACCGAAGACTGGAGCACCACCAAACATTCCTGAACCTGCCCTGCCATCATCTGAAGCAAGAGGTGGTAACGAGGTGGAATTCAAACCTCTATATGCTTCAGAGGATGGAGGAGCAGCAAAAGGCCATTCAAGCCTATACATCTGCCCACGATATAGGCAAAGGAGGGGGAATGCACCTGACTCAAGCGCAGTGGAGAATGATTTCAACGTTGTGCAAGGTTCTGCAACCCTTTGAACTTGCCACACGTGAAGTCAG
Source organism: Pseudophryne corroboree (assembly GCF_028390025.1). Classification (NCBI taxonomy): domain Eukaryota; kingdom Metazoa; phylum Chordata; class Amphibia; order Anura; family Myobatrachidae; genus Pseudophryne; species Pseudophryne corroboree. Next base: position 110,562,233 of record NC_086449.1, on the reverse strand, counting down.
TTCAGACACTGCCAGCCTGAGTCAGGTCATTCCCCTCATCAGGCTTTTGCAGAAGAAGCTGGAGACATTGAAGGAGGAGCTAAAACAGAGCGATTCCGCTAGGCATGTGGGACTTGTGGATGGAGCCCTTAATTCGCTTAACCAGGATTCACGGGTGGTCAATCTGTTGAAATCAGAGCACTACATTTTGGCCACCGTGCTCGATCCTAGATTTAAAACCTACGTTGTATCTCTCTTTCCGGCAGACACAAGTCTGCAGAGGTTCAAAGACCTGCTGGTGAGAAAATTGTCAAGTCAAGCGGAACGTGACCCGTCAACATCTCCTCCTTCACATTCTCCCGCAACTGGGGGTGCGAGGAAAAGGCTAAGAATTCCGAGCCCACCCGCTGCCGGTGATGCAGGGCAGTCTGGAGCGAGTGATGACATCTGGTCTGGACTGAAGGACCTGCCAACGATTACTGACATGTCGTCTACTGTCACTGCATATGATTCTCTCACCATTGAAAGAATGGTGGAGGATTATATGAGTGACCGCATCCAAGTAGGCACGTCAGACAGTCCGTACGTATACTGGCAGGAAAAAGAGGCAATTTGGAGGCCCTTGCAGAAACTGGCTTTATTCTACCTAAGTTGCCCTCCCTCCAGTGTGTACTCCGAAAGAGTGTTTAGTGCAGCCGCTCACCTTGTCAGCAATCGGCGTACGAGGTTACTTCCAGAAAATGTGGAGAAGATGATGTTCATCAAAATGAATTATAATCAATTCCTCCGTGGAGACATTCACCAGCAGCAATTGCCTCCAGAAAGTACACAGGGACTTGAGATGGTGGATTCCAGTGGGGACGAATTCATAATCTGTGAGGAGGGGGATGTACACAATGAAAGGGGTGAGGAATCGGAGGATGATGATGAGGTGGACATCTTGCCTCTGTAGAGCCAGTTTGTGCAAGGAAAGTGTTAGGGTCTCCTGCCCTGTGCTGCCACGTCGTCATGGCAACCGGGAGACAAGTGCTAGCGGAGTAACCTGAGCGCAGCTGATACTCCGGTTCGGGTCTTTTGCTGTGCAGTGGTTACAGGCTCTGTGCACGGCAGGGGATCCGGTGCTGGTTTTTGTGCTCACAGTCTGTGAGGTCTGAGTGGGGCGTGGACAGCACCTGCTATATAAGGCCTCTTCTCAGGTTAAGCAGATGCTGCTGAATCTTTGTTGGTTAGTCAGTTCCTGAAAGTTAGCCAGTACTGTGTAGCTTTGTATTTGTTGTTGCTTACTGCAAATAGGCCTGGGGATTTGGTACTACACTCTGCCAATCCAGACCTAGCAGTAAGACTGGAGTCAGTCGTTTAACTTGCTGGGGTTCTTTTGCTACTCTGTGAACTTAGCAAGTTTGCGGCTGTATTCTCAGATTTGCCTGCCTAAATCCTGTCTCACTGTGCAAGGAGTTCAGGTGTCAGTTTAGTGGCAGTAAGCTGAACCTGTGCACTGCAAGTGAGGATTAGGATTGTGGAGACTCTCCTTGTGTCTATCATTCCATCTCTGACCAAGGAGTTTACTGCCACACCCGTTGGTAACCCTTTAGGGTTTTGCTGTTGCCCTTAGCAACAGCATTTCGGGTTCTCTACGTATTAAAACACAACATCTTGCTTTTTCCATCTGAGCATTACTAATACTAGGGAGACACCCAGTTTCTTAGCCTCTGGGCTTCTCTGTTCACTTTGTGTTTATTTTGTTACCCTATCACCTTCTGTGTACGTAATGTCATATTCCACAGTCTGTCTGTAAGTTCATTTGTTTTGCATCCCTATCCGTTCAGACACCAGTACATTCCTGCAGGCACTGGTGTGCATAACAGTTCAAACACCAGTACATTCCTGCAGGCACTGGTGTGCATAACAGTTCAGACACCAGTACATTCCTGCAGGCACTGGTGTGCATAACATATTCAGCAGCCTAATACTCCTGTTGAAATTTTGTGGGAATATGGAGCATACCCCTCAAAATACGTTGCAACAGGTGGTCGATCAGGTGCAGGTCCTGACTCGACAATTTAATGATTTGTCCATTAAAATGCACACCTCCCAGGCCGCTGGCGGAGCTCCCGCAGCAGCAGCACCTTCAGGGGTTAAGGAGCCGAAAGTAAATCTCCCGGATCGTTTTTCTGGAGATCGCTCGCAGTTCTTTTGTTTCAAGGAGAGCTGCAAGCTATAGTTCCGGCTTAGGCCTCAGTCTTCTGGGTCGGAGATTCAGCGGGTGGGCATAGTGATTTCCTTGCTACAAGGAGACCCACAGGTCTGGGCATATGGGTTGCAGCATGACTGTCCGTCGCTTAAAAGTGTTGATGCTTTTTTTACAGCACTGGGCATGTTGTATGATGACCCTGACAAGACGCGGAGGAGACAGCAGGGGTTGTGTTTGTACTGTGGGAATAAAGGTCATGTGGTAGTATCATGCCCAGAAAAGCCGGAAAACTTCAGGGCCTGAGGGTGATGGGAAATATCCTGTCAGGCCAGAAGTCAGAATTTCCCAAGAAGACTTTTATCATTCCGGTGACCTTGAAGATCCTCGGTCAAACTGTCAAGACTGAGGCCTTTGTGGACAGTGGGGCCGACGGGGTTTTTATGGACCGCCAATTCGCCCAAAAACACTCTGTTCCCTTAGTACCCTTGGCATCGGAAATTGAGATTTGTGGGTTAAACGGGAAACCATTATCCCAAGGTAAAATTACCTCTTGCACTAGCCAGATTTCTTTGTTTATTGGAGCCACACACTCTGAAAAATTGTCCTTTTATGTGACTGTCTGTACTTTTGCCCCATTGGTGTTGGGGTTACCCTGGTTAAGGGCACACAATCCTCAATTTGACTGGGTCTCTGGGGAGATTCTTAGTTGGGGTACTGATTGTTTCAGGAGTTGCTTGAGCCTTCCAGTCAGGCTCTCGCAGCTAAGTTTGCCAGGATTGCCAGGGTGTTATGCAGATTTTGCGGACGTGTTCTCCAAAAAAGTTGCAGAGGTACTACCTCCCCATCGCCCCTATGACTGTGCCATTGATTTATTGCCAAATGCTAAGCTTCCCAAGAGCAGGTTGTACTCCCTGTCACGTCCTGAGACTCAGGCTATGGCAGAGTACATTCAGGAGAACTTGGCTAAGGGATTTATCAGACCTTCACAGTCTCCAGTTGGGTCGGGGTTCTTCTTCGTGGGTAAAAAGTACGGTTCGTTGTGACCCTGCATCGACTTCAGGGAATTGAACCGTATCACGATTAAAAACTCATACCCACTGCCTCTCATTTCGGTCTTGTTTGACCAGCTTCGTACTGCCACCATTTTTTCTAAGATTGACCTACGCGGTGCGTACAATCTAATCCGAATAAGAGAGGGGGATGAATGGAAGACTGCCTTTAATACCCACTCAGGGCATTATGAATATTTGGTGATGCCTTTTGGGCTCTGTAATGCCCCGGCAGTCTTCCAGGATTTCATGAATGATGTACTCAGGGAATATTTGGATAGATTCTTAGTTGTATACTTAGATGACATCCTAATCTTCTCCCATTCCCTGGAGGAACATCGGAAGCATGTACGCTTAGTCCTCCAGAAACTCAGAGACCACCGGCTTGGGGCGAAGCTGGAGAAGTGCGAATTTGAAGTTCAGCAAATCGCATTTCTAGGATATATTATCTCCCCAGAAGGTTTCCAAATGGAGGGTTCCAAGGTACAGGCAGTCCTGGATTGGGTGCAGCCCACTAGTTTGAAGGCGCTTCAGCGTTTCCTGGGCTTTGCAAATTTTTATAGACGATTTATCGCTGGATTTTCATCTATAGTGGCGCCCTTGGTGGCACTCACTAAGAAAGGGGCGGATGTTGCTCACTGGTCTTGTGAGGCCAAAGCGGCTTTTGCCCGTCTCAAAAGGGCATTTGTCTCGGCCAAGGTGCTGCGACACCCAGATCCAGAGCGTCCTTTTGTGGTGGAGGTGGATGCCTCTGAGATGGGTATTGGGGCAGTGCTCTCTCAGATGGGAGTGTCTGATAATCGCCTTCATCCCTGTGCTTACTTTTCCCGTAAATTTTCGCCTGCCGAGATGAATTATGACGTGGGTAACCGGGAATTGTTAGCTATTAAGGATGCACTCGAGGAGTGGAGACACTGGCTTGAGGGGGCTAAGTTTGTGGTCTCAATTCTCACCGACCATAAGAATCTGGCATATTTAGAGTCAGCGAAGCGTCTCAATGCCAGGCAGTCACGATGGGCTTTGTTTTTTGCTCGCTTTAATTTTTTGATAACATATCGCCCTGGGTCAAAAAACATCAAGGCTGATGCGCTCTCGCTGAGTTTTGCTCCAATCCAGGAGACCACCGAGGAGCCGTTGCCCATTGTGTCCCCATCATGTATTAAAGTGGGCATTACCCAGGACCTCTTATCATTAGTCCTTAGAGCACAGGAGCAGGCTCCTCCAGACCTTCCGGTAGGTCTTTTGTTTGTGCCTCCTAGGTTAAGACAGCGAGTGTTCCTGGAATTCCATGCCAAGAAGTCGGCAGGTCACCCGGGTATTGCCAGAACTCGGGAGTTGCTATCTAGGGCGGTGTGGTGGCCCTCGGTGGCTAAGGATGTGGATCAGTGGGTTCAGGCATGTGACATCTGTGCCCGAAATAAGACTCCTAGAGGGGTTCCTGTTGGCCCATTACATCCACTCTCTATCCCATCTAAGCCATGGACCCACATTTCAATGGATTTTGTGGTGGACTTGCCCAAATCCTCGGGGATGACAGCCATCTGGGTTGTCGTTGACAGGTTTTCGAAGATGGCGCACTTCGTTCCACTGGTTGGGCTGCCATCGGCCAGACGCCTGTCTGAATTATTTATGCTGCATGTTGTGCGTCTCCACGGGTTGCCACTTGATGTGGTCTCTGACCGCGGATCCCAGTTTGTGGCTAAATTCTGGAGGGCATTTTGTTCCGATCTCCAGATTTCTGTCAGCTTGTCGTCAGGCTACCATCCGCAGTCTAATGGGCAGACTGAAAGGGTGAACCAGTCCTTGGAGCAGTTCCTCAGGTGTTATGTCTCCAAGTGTCAGACTGACTGGGTTGCTCATCTGTCCATGGCGGAGTTTGCCTATAACAACGCGGCTCACTCTGCTACAGGGATCTCTCCCTTCCTTTGTGTGTATGGGCATCATCCTAAGGCCAATTCTTTTGACCCCCTGGACTCCACGCCTGGTGGTTCCTCTGTGGTTTCGGTCCTTAGAGGTATTTGGAGGAAAGTGAAGAAAGCCCTTGTGTCTGTGTCATTAGTGACCAAAAGGGTTTTTGATAAGCGGAAAAGACCCTGCAGCTACAAATTAGGAGACTTCGTCTGGTTGTCTACCAAGAATTTGAAGTTGAGACAGCCATCTCATAAGTTAGGCCCCCGGTTCATCGGCCCTTATAAGATCACCAGGGTTATCAATCCGGTGGCATTTCAGTTAGATCTGCCCCGTTCTTTGGGTATCAATAAAACATTTCATTGTTCCCTTTTAAAACGGGCGATTAGTAATCCTTCTTCCAGTGGAAGACCTTCCCCTCTTCTGATACGTGGCCAGAGGGAGTTTGTTGTTGAAAGGATTCTTGACTCCAAGATGGTTCGGGGTCGGCTGTCATTTTTGGTGCACTGGAAGGGGTATGGCCCGGAGGAGCGGTCATGGGTGCGCAGTTGTGATCTTCATGCCCCCAGACTGATACGCTCTTTCTTCTCGCAGTTCCCCGATAAACCCGGTGGTAGGGGTTCTTTGACCCCTCGTCAGAGGGGGGGTACTGTTAGGGTCTCCTGCCCTGTGCTGCCACGTCGTCATGGCAACCGGGAGACAAGTGCTAGCGGAGTAACCTGAGCGCAGCTGATACTCCGGTTCGGGTCTTTTGCTGTGCAGTGGTTACAGGCTCTGTGCACGGCAGGGGATCCGGTGCTGGTTTTTGAGCTCACAGTCTGTGAGGTCTGAGTGGGGCGTGGACAGCACCTGCTATATAAGGCCTCTTCTCAGGTTAAGCAGATGCTGCTGAATCTTTGTTGGTTAGTCAGTTCCTGAAAGTTAGCCAGTACTGTGTAGCTTTGTATTTGTTGTTGCTTACTGCAAATAGGCCTGGGGATTTGGTACTACACTCTGCCAATCCAGACCTAGCAGTAAGACTGGAGTCAGTCGTTTAACTTGCTGGGGTTCTTTTGCTACTCTGTGAACTTAACAAGTTTGCGGCTGTATTCTCAGATTTGCCTGCCTAAATCCTGTCTCACTGTGCAAGGAGTTCAGGTGTCAGTTTAGTGGCAGTAAGCTGAACCTGTGCACTGCAAGTGAGGATTAGGATTGTGGAGACTCTCCTTGTGTCTATCATTCCATCTTTGACCAAGGAGTTTACTGCCACACCCGTTGGTAACCCTTTAGGGTTTTGCTGTTGCCCTTAGCAACAGCATTTCGGGTTCTCTACGTATTAAAACACAACATCTTGCTTTTTCCATCTGAGCATTACTAATACTAGGGAGACACCCAGTTTCTTAGCCTCTGGGCTTCTCTGTTCACTTTGTGTTTATTTTGTTACCCTATCACCTTCTGTGTACGTAATGTCATATTCCACAGTCTGTCTGTAAGTTCATTTGTTTTGCATCCCTATCCGTTCAGACACCAGTACATTCCTGCAGGCACTGGTGTGCATAACAGTTCAAACACCAGACATTCCTGCAGGCACTGGTGTGCATAACAGTTCAGACACCAGTACATTCCTGCAGGCACTGGTTTGCATAACAGAAAGATTGATTGCTTCTTTTTTTGGTGGGGGCCCAAACCAACCAGTCATTTCAGTCACAGTCGTGTGGCAGACCTTGTCGCTGAAATGATGGCTTCGTTAAAGTGTGCATGTCCTGTTTATACAACATAAGGGTGGGTGGGAGGGCCCAAGGACAATTCCATCTTGCACCTCTTTTTTCTTTCATTTTTCTTTGCATCATGTGCTGTTTGGGGACAATTTTTTTGAAGTGCCATCCTGCCTGACACTGCAGTGCCACTCCTAGATGGGCCAGGTGTTTGTGTCGGCCACTTGTGTCGCTTAGCTTAGTCACACAGCGACCTTGGTGCGCCTCTTTTTTTCTTTGCATCATGTGCTGTTTGGGGACAATTTTTTTGAAGTGCCATCCTGCCTGACACTGCAGTGCCACTCCTAGATGGGCCAGGTGTTTGTGTCGGCCACTTGGGTCGCTTAGCTTAGCCATCCAGCGACCTCGGTGCAAATTTTAGGACTAAAAATAATATTGTGAGGTGTGAGGTGTTCAGAATAGACTGAAAATGAGTGGAAATTATGGTTATTGAGGTTAATAATACTATGGGATCAAAATGACCCCCAAATTCTATAATTTAAGCTGTTTTTGAGGGGTTTTTGTAAAAAAAAAACGAATCCAAAACACACCCGAATCCGACAAAAAATTTTCAGGGAGGTTTTGCCAAAACGCGTCCGAATCCAAAACACGGCCGCGGAACCGAATCCAAAACCAAAACACAAAACCCGAAAAATGTCCGGTGCACATCACTAATTTAAAATGACAACCACTCTTTTGTATGGGTGAAACGGGTTCAGTGTGAAAGCTACCAAAACGGTGTTGAAATGGTAATATACTGGTTACAACATGCGATGTGAAGGGGGTTTAACTGCTCAGACCCGTTTTAAGAACCGTTTAAAGAACCGTTTCAAAAGCAGGTTTTGCGATGTGAAAGCAGCATTATTCTCCATGCACCTGGCACGGCTTCACTAAAAGAGCCGGCAGACCGAAAGATGGAAACTACATTGAATCCATTTTTGTTGCCAATGGTACGCTGCTCAGGCCCACAATTGCTTGCGCGTGGGTGAGTCGCACTATTGAAAACTGGTCAGAAAGCGTATCATCAGAAATTGACACGATTGATAAAGATGAGATACTCCTTAAGTTAGGGAATATCAAAGACGCTGCCGCATACATGCTAGAAGCGATGAAAGATATTGGACTCTTGAGTTCACAAGCCGCTACCATGGCAGTATCGGCTCGGCAGGCGTTGTGGATTCGCCAGTGGAACGCGGATGCAGATTCCAAAAGAAATATGGAGGCTCTCCTATATAAAGGTGAGGCCTTATTTGGCGATGGACTGGATGCGTTAGTCTCGGCGGCTACCGCAGGTAAGTCGACATTTTTGCCCTCTGCACCTGCACCGGCAAAAAAGACATATCACCCGCACATGCAGTCCTTTCGGCCCAATAAATACAAAAAAGCCAGAGATTCCCCCTTCTTTGTGGGTAGGGGAAGGGGAAAGGGAAAGAAGTCCACAGCAGCTTCAGGTTACCAGGAGCAGAAATCTACCCCTACTTCTGCCAAATCTTCAGCATGACACTGGGGCTCCTTTGCGGGAGGCCGCTTGGGTGGGGGCACGTCTCAAACTGTTCAGCCAAGGTTGGATTCTGTCTGGCCCTGATCCCTGGGTGTTGCAAATAGTGTCCCAGGGATACAAGCTGGAGTTTCAAGACGTTCCCCCATGCCGATTTTTAAAATCGACCATGCCAGCTAATCTTCCAGAAAGGGAAGCAGTAACAGCGGCAATCCAAAAATTATGTCAGGATCAGGTCATAGTCCTGGTACCTTTGTCACAACAAGGGGAGGGGTTTTATTCAAGCCTTTTTGTAGTTCCGAAGCCGGACGGCTAGGTCAGACCGATCCTAAACCTGAAAAATCTGAATCTCTACTTGAAACGATTCAAGTTCAAAATGGAATCACTGAGGGCAGTGATTTCCAGTCTGGAGGAGGGGGGACTACATGGTGTCTGTAGACATAAAAGATGCTTACCTGCATGTTCCCATTTATCCTCCTCACCAGGCTTATCTGAGATTCGCGGTTCAGGATTGCCATTACCAATTCCAGACGTTACCTTTCGGTCTCTCCACGTCGCCGAGGGTATTCACCAAGGTGATGGCAGAGATGATGGTTCTCCTGCGTCAAAAAGGAGTCAATATAATTCCTTATCTAGACGATCTCCTGATAAAGGCGAGATCCAGGGAGCAGTTGTTACAAAACATCACACTCTCTCTGTCAATACTCCAACAACACGGTTGGATCATATATTATCCAAAGTCACAGTTGGAACCGACGACAAGATTGTCTTTTCTCGGGATGATTCTGGACACAGAAGTTCAGAGAGTATTTCTTCCGGTGGGAAAGGCTCTGGAAATCCAGAACATGGTAAAACAGATATTGAAACCATCGAGTGTGTCGATCCATCAGTGCATTTGGTTGTTGGGGAAGATGGTGGCGGCCTACGAGGTCATACAGTTTGGCAGGTTCCATGCCAGGGTATTCCAGTGGGACCTGTTGGACAAGTGGTCGGGATCCCACCTACACATGCACCGGAAGATAATCCTGTCGTCAAAAGCCAGGATTTTGCTCCTGTGGTGGCTACACAGTTCTCACCTGAGGGACGCAGGTTCAGGATTCAGGACTGGGTCCTGGTAACCACGGATGCAAGTCTCCAAGGCTGGGGAGCTGTCACTCAGGGAGAAAGCTTCCAAGGAAAATGGTCAAGTCAGGAAGCCTGCCTTCACATAAACGTGCTGGAATTGAGAGCCATTTACAGCGGCCTTCAACAAGCGGTACATCTTCTTCAAGATCATTCCGTGCAGATCCAGTCGGACAATACAACAGCAGTCGCGTACATAAACAGACAGGGCGGAACGAAAAGCAGAGCGGCAATGGCAGAGGTGACGAAGATCCTCCTCTGGGCAGAAAGACATGTAAAGGCTCTGTCTGCAATTTTCATTCCGGGAGTAGACAACTGGGAAGCAGACTTCCTCAGCAAACACGATCTCCATCCTGGAGAGTGGGGCCTCCACCAAGAAGTCTTGGCTCAAAGAGCGCTGGCATGCCCCCTCAGTGACGAAAACGGGACGTGGCTCACAATTGTGTGTCCTCCGCGAAGCCACGCCCCATTTTCTTAGGCCATGCCCCTTTTCCGGGAGCGCTCGCGGCTTTGTGTATCCCTCTTTACAAAAATGAAAAGTTGTGAGGTTTGTATATATATATATATATATATGTGTGTGTGTATGTATATATATATATATATATATATATATATATATACACACAGTATACTGGTAAAGCCTGTCAAAATGACGGACACCATGGCCAGATTATATGGGGGTGGTCGCTGCTCTCACAGGAGCTGCCGTGTTTCTGGAAGCCCTGCTGCTGGGAGCCGGGGCTCTGTCATGTCAGTATGTGTGAGTGTCTGTATGTAGCGTTAGCATTTTATATTAATAGATGCTGCATATCTGTAATGGGCAGACTATAATGATGCTGCACTATATACACCAGTACTGGCACATGTAAGCTCTCCAGTCCCGGCACAGCTTCCGGCCAGCCTTGGGGTAGAGGTCACCAGTAGCCAGCAGCAGCTGGCCGGAAGGGTCTGGGCATGGCCTGTGCAGGGTGTGGAAGGAGTGAGCACAGGACCCCGACCCTCCGCCAGCACATAGTATATCTACAACAACTGAGCCGGTTATCTGCCTTCTCCCCCATGCTGGTAAGTGGCCACACGTGTCCCTGGTGCCAGGGCCGGATTAAGGGCCACATGGGCCTGGAGCTGAAATTTTTCAAGGGCCTATACTGAGAAGAAGAGGAACTGTGACCAGTACTGTCTGTGTGGGTGTGGCCAGAGCCATGTGGGCATGTATACCCTATACACTATGTGCCCCAATGTCTCCCTACATAAGCAAACATACAGGCGAAACTCAGAAAATTAGAATATCGTTCAAAAGTTCATTTATTTTAGTAATTCAACTTAAAAGGTGAAACTGATTTATTATATAGACTCATTACATGCTATGTGAGATATTTCAAGCCTCTATTTGTTATAATGTTGATGATTGTGTCTTAAGAAAACCCCAAATCCAAAATCTCAGAAAATTAGAACATTACATAAAATCAATAAAAAAAGGATTTTAAATACAAAATTGTCGACCCTCTGAAAAGTATAATCATGCATATGTACTCCGTACTTGGTTTGGGCCCCTTTTGCTAGAATTACTGCCTCAATGCGGCGTGGCATGGATTCTTTCAGCCTGTGGCACTGCTGAGGTGTTATGGAAGACCTGGATGCTTCAATAGCGGCCTTCAGCTCTTTTGCATTGTTCGGTCTCATGTCTCTCATCTTTCTCTTGGCAATGCCCCATAGATTCTCTATGGGGTTCAGGTCAGCCGAGTTTGCCGGACAATCCAGCACAGTAATCCCACGGTCATTGAACCAGGTTTTGGCACTTTTGGCTGTGTGGGCAGGTGACAAGTCCTGCTGGAAAATGAAGTCAGCATCTCCATAAAGCTTGTCTACTGAAGGAAGCATGAAGTGCTCTAAAATGTCCTGGTAGATGGCTGCGTTGACTCTGGACTTATTAAAGCACAGTTGACGAACACCAGCAGATGACATGGCTCCCCAAATCAACCTGGGGTTACAGCATTTAAAAGTAACCTGGGGTTACAGCATTTTATATGGAGGAGGGTTACATGGTAGAAGCAGTATATGGTGGAGGGGGGTGCCCTGTATATGCAGTGTGTGTGTATATATATATATATATATATATATAAACGGTGCAGAATATGGAAGAGGATGGGGGTGCAGTGTATATAGGGACAGTATATGGTGGGCGGTGCCGTGTACATAGGAAGTATGTGTATGTGGCCAGTGCCGGCACCACAACGGTGACTATATTGAAAAAAATCTGCATTTCTCTCTCGCCATTCCCTATCCACCCCAGCCCCTCCCTCTCCCTCTCTCTCTTCCCTAGTCCCTATCTGCTCCTACCACTCCATTCTCTTCCCAGTCCCTATCTAACCCAACCCATGCCCTATGTGCTCCTACCCCATCCTTTTCCCCATTCCCTATCTGCCCCAACCCTCTTTCTTTCTTTCCTAGTCCCTATCTGCCCCTACCCCCACTCTCTCTCTCTCTCCCCAGCCCCTTCTCTCAGTATGCAGCAAGTGTGAGGAAGGAGACTGTAACATCTCCCTGTAGTATTACTTTCACTTTGAGCTGTATCCGCTTCCAGCACACAAAGGAGTAATTTGGTCTATGTGGCGGCCTCTTGTGGCCACCAGCGCACATAACAGAGGTGAGGAGCAGACTTGGCTTTTATAATACAGGATTACTTTATGTTCTTTTTAGTTACAGATGCTGTTTCTGATGGAAATTTAGATTCTGAAACAAAGAATCAATATAATAATGTGAAGGTAACTTTGATCTTTTCTACTCTTTAGCGGCATATGTATCAATAACTGTGGTGTTGCTTCAATTTTCTCTCCATACAGAAGGAATAAAGTAACGTTGTTTAGTTTATTATCCTGCATAAAATAGGTCAAGCAGAGACCGTGCTTGCATGAACACGGTATCCCTGCAAAGATGAACGTGTTATATAATGCATGTGAGAAAGACTTCATACATGTACATTCCATCCGCTCCCGAACTTTGGTCACGCATGCAAACTCTGAGGGCCGGAGTGATCCAAATGGGCTTGATACATAGCACATTCATACAAATCTATTAGGAGACTGGTGGTATATGAGGGGACATTAGCGCAGGAGATATCTGCATGTCTCATACAATGACCCGTTCTAACATACTGTAGGTATGACACTTAAATGATTTCTCTTACGTCCTAGAGGATGCTGGGGACTCTGTAAGGACCATGGGGTATAGACGGCTCCGCAGGAGACATGGGCACTGTAAAGCTTTAGAATGGGTGTGCACTGGCTCCTCCCTCTATGCCCCTCCTCCAGACCTCAGTTAGTTCCTGTGCCCAGTGGAGACTGGATGCACTGCAGGGGAGCTCACCTGAGTTTCTCTGAAAAAGCTTTTGTGTTAGGTTTATTATTTTCAGGGAGCACTGCTGGCAACAGGCTCCCTGCTTCGTGGGACTGAGGGGAGAGAAGCAGGCCTACTTAAATGATAGGCTCTGCTTCTTAGGCTACTGGACACCATTAGCTCCAGAGGGAGTCGGAACACAGGTGCCACCCTGTAGTTCGTCCCAGAGCCGCGCCGCCGTCCTCCTCACAGAGCCGGAAAATAGAAGCCGGGTGAGTATAAGAAGAAAGAAGACTTCAAAGGCGGCAGAAGACTTCAGATCTTCATGAGGTAACGCGCAGTGGTAACGCTGCGCGCCATTGCTCCCAGCTCACACACACAGGCACCACAGTAAGGGTGCAGGGCGCAGGGGGGGGGGCGCCCTGGGCAGCATTAATATACCTCACATAACACTGGCAAAGTACTTATATACACTATAAAGGTTATATATTTCAGAATCCTCCGCCAGTATAAACATTTAGAGCGGGAACGAAGCCCTCCGTCGGGGGGCGGAGCTTGTTTCCTCCAGCACTAACCAGCGCCATTTTTTCTCCTCAGCATACAGAGAAGCGGCCCCGGACTCTTCCCTGCTGTTAGTTAATACAGAGGGTCAAAACGAGGGGGGGGGGGGGGGGGGGGCACATTTATTGGTGCAAATATGTGGTGTTTTACACTTGTAATAAAAAGCGCTGACAGACTGTTTTTTTTGGTCTCAGTATACAGTGGTGCTAGGTGTGTGCTGGCATACTCTCTCTGTCTCTCCTAAGGGCCTTATGGTGGGTCAGTCCCCATTATATTAGGTATCCCTGTGTGTGTGGGGATGTCAGTACGTCTGGGTCGACATGTCTGAGGTGGAAGGCTCATATAGGGAGGAGGCAGAGCAGATGATTGTGGTGTCTCCGTCGGCGGCGCCGACACCTGAGTGAATGAATATGTGGAACGTTTTAAATGCTAATGTGACTTTATTACAAAGTTTAGACAAAGCGGAGTCCAAGGATTAAAGCAGGGAGTCAATCCATAGCTTTTACTGTGTCACAGGGCCCTTCGGGGTCGCAGAACCGTCCCTTTTCACAGGTAGTAGACACCAATACCGACACGGATTCTGACTCCAGTGTCGACGGTGATGATGCTAAGTTGCACCCAAGGGTGGACAAGTGTATTCAATATATGATTGTAACAATTAAAGATGTTTTGCATATCACTGAGGACCTTTCTGTCTCTGACACAAAGGTCGGCATGTTTAAGGGAAAGAATCCTGAGGTAACTTTTCCCCCATCTCGCGTGCGGATAGCCCTGTTTGAAAAGCTTGGGAAACACCAGATAAGAAACTGCAGATTCCCAAGAAAATATTATGGTGTAACCTTTCCACCCAGGACAGGTTACGGTGGGAATACTCGCCCACGGTGGACAAGGCATTTACGCGCTTGTCGAAAAAAGGGAGGCGCTACCTTCCCCTCATACGGCAGCCCTTAAGAGTCCTGCTGATTGCAGTCAGGAAACTACCTTAAAATCAATTTATACATACGGGTGCCATACTAAGGCCGGCAGTAGCGTCGGCATGGATGGGTTGCGCAGTTGCAGCACGGGCAGATAACTTGTCATCTGACATTGACACCCTAGAAAAAGATACCATTTTGGTGACCTTGGGTCACATTAAAGATGCAGCATAATATATGAGAGAAGCTGCGAGTGATATTGGGCTGTTGGGTTCAAGAGCCAATGCCATGGAGATCTCTGTTAGACGGTCCCTGTGGACCTGCCAAGGGACAGGTATGCTGTTTAAAAAAAAAAAAAAAAAAAGACTTTGCCTTACAAAGGTGAAGTTTTGTTTGGGAAGGACCTCGCAGATCTGGTAACCACAGCGACCGCGAGTAAATCTACTCTTTTGCCTTATGTTCCCCCACAGGAAAAGAAAACACGGCAATATCAAATGCAGTCCCTTCGGTCGCATAAGTTCAGAAAGGGTTCACCTCGCCAGAGGTGGAGGTAGAGGGAAAAGAACACCAGCTACGGCTATTTCCCAGGGACAAGAGTCCACCCCGTCCTCTACAAAATCCACTACATGACGCGGGGGATCCGCTGAGGGAGCCCGCGCCGGTGGGGGCACGTCTTCGACTCTTCAGACAAGTCTGGGTTCAGTCGGACTTGGATCCTTGGGCGGTAAAAATGTATCCCAGGGATGCAAATTAGATTTCGAAGATGTGCCTCCTCACCGATTTTTCAAATCGGTCTTGCCAGTTTCCTCCTCAGAGAGGGAAACAGTGGCAGCTACCTTACAGAAACTATATCATCAGTATGTGATTATCAAAGTTCCCCTTCTACAGGGGAAGGGGTTTTATTCAAGCTTTTGTTGTGGTCCCGAAACTGGATGGCTCGGTCAGGCCCATTCTGAATCTAAAATCCCTGAACCTATATCTGAAAAGGTTCAAATTTGAGATGGAATCTCTCCGGGCAGTGATCTCCAGCCTGGAAGGGGAGGTTTTATGGTGTCACTTGACATAAAGGATGCATACCTTCATGTCCCCATTTATCCTCCTCATCAGGCGTATCTAAGATTCGCGGTACAGGATTGTTATTCCCACATCCGACAAGTTAATGGCGGACATGATGGTGATCCTGCGTAAGCAAGGCGTCACATTTATCCCATACTTGGACGATCTCCTGGTAAAGGCAAGTTCAAGGGGAAAATTATTACAAAGCGTATCTCTCTCCCTGAGAATACTACAACAACACGGCGGGATCCTAAATCTACCAACGTCACAGTTGGTTCCAACAACTCGACTGCCGTTTTTGGACATGATTCTGGACATAGAAAATCAAAAGGTCTTTCTCCCAGAGGAAAAAGCCCAAGTACTCCAGAACATGGTCAGAGACTAAATGCACTCATTTATTAGGAAGGATGGTGGCGGCATACGAGGCCATTCCACGCGGACCTTTCGGTGGGATCTTCTAGACATGTGGTCAGGGTCCCGCCGTCACAAACATCGGAGCCCGGTCCCCCCGGGCCAGTCTCTCTCTCTCCCCCCCCCCCCTGTGGTGGCTCCAGTGTGCTCACCTTCTAGAGGGTCGCAGGTTCGGCATTCAAGATTGGGTTCTTGTGACTACGGACGCGAGCCTCCGAGGATGGGGAGCAGTCACACAGGGAAACAATGTTCAGAAAATATGGTCAGGCCAAGAGGCTTACCCACACATGAATGTGCTGAAATTGAGGGCCATTTGCAACAGCCTCAAACAAGCAGAGAATTTTCTTCGCAATCCTGCCTGTTCTGATCCAGTCAGACAACGTTGCGGCAGTGACGCAGGCGAACCGCCAGGGCGGGACAAAAAGCAGAGCAGAAATGACAGAAGCCACCAGGATTCTTCGCGGGGCGAAAAAGCAGGTAAGCGCTCTGTCAGAGGTCTTCATTACAGAGGACACAATCTCCATCTAAGAGAGTGGGGACTTCATCAGGAAGTCTTTACAATGGGGAAAAGTCGTTGAGGACTTCCTCATATAGACATGAGGGCATCACGCCTCAACAGGAAGATTCGGACGTATTGTTCCAGGTCGAGAGACCCTCAGGCAGCGGCGGTGGACGCCCTGGTGTTATGATTCCCGTACTCCAGACCAGATGAGATCTTATGGCAGAGGTCTGAGTACTGGAAAGATATGCTGGTTACGGGAACAGGGAAGCCTAGTAACCCCTGGCGCCCTAACTCCGTTGTCTCGCCCGTGTTATCAGAAATCCCCTGCGAGACTATGGTTGCTTGAGCCCATGGCAGCCGCGTTCGAAGGGCGGATTATGTCTGCCCAACCCCGATGCCCCCTCAGGTCTTAATGGGAGACAAAGGGAAATCCGAGACAGGGTGATAACAAGGGGCCCTCTGACTAAGCAACCAGGCCAGGGGTTACAAGCTATCTAACTTAACCAAAAGTATGTGCGGACAAACCGCCAGGGAAAAGGACAACCAAAGATCCACTGATCCGTTACTCCTATCCAGCACCGCTGGATACCAGAGTGGACTTGTGGGAGCGGAATCCTCCGCAAAAGCTCCGGAACACAATAAAACTAAATAATAAATAGTAAGCGGTCAAGCCGCAACACACGGCTACGCCGCGACTCACGAACACCACAGGATGTTAAAGGTGCTCGGTAGGACTCCAGGAATAGATGACAAATTCCGAGTACTGGATCACTGAGGACAGGAACAACCGAATTGAGCAGGACTGGAAACTCTCTGTAACTGACACAGCCAACAGGAAGCTAACACCGGCGTCTGTGAGAAGTCCTGAGAGTGCTTTTATTAGGAAACCCTCCAATCCGGATCCAGACAGGGTAATCATAATTATGCCGTGCAGCTGCATGCTGCACGGCCAGGATACAATTTGACCTGATTAATTAGACCTAGCAACGGGGAACGCGGTCCGACAGTGGCGTCCCCGTTGCTATGGTCTAAGTGGCTCCGTGCGCCCGGCATCTAGCGTTGCTAGGGAGCCGGTGGCTGTCTGCTTGCGGCATCCCTAGTTGCTAGGCGCCGGGCCGCACTGACGGGCGGACCCTCGGCGCCTAACAGTACCCCCCCCTTGAGGAGGGGTCAAGGAACCCCTAAGGCCAGGTTTTTGAGGAAATTCTCGAAAAAATGCCCTTTTGAGCCTCGGGGCATGGAGATCCTCGGTCCAGGACCCAAGACCTTTCTTCTGGACCATAACCTCTCCAATGTACCAAAAAATAAAGCCGACCCCGGGACAACTTGGAATCGAGAACCTTCTCCACTAAGAACTCCTGCTGACCCTGTACGTCTATTGGTGATTTCCCCTGAGAGATCTTGCGAGGAAATTTACTGGACGAAACATATGGTTTTAACAAGGAGCAATGGAAGGTATTTCCGATCCGTAAAGTTTTTGGTAACCGTAACCGGAAAGCCACTGGATTGACTTTTTTGATAATATGAAATGGTCCAATAAATTTAGGACCCAATCTGGCTGAGGTTTGTCGAAGTTTAATGTTGCGAGTCGACAACCATACCCTATCTCCAACTTTAAAAGTGCACGGCCGCCGGAGCCTGTCAGAAAAAATTTTCTCCCGAAATGCCGCTTTTCTGAGAGCCAGGTGCACTTTTCTCCAAATGAGTTTGAGATGAGAGGTCAAGGTCAGTGAGGAGACAGAGGAATGTTGAAAAAAGGAATTAGCTCTGGGGTGAAAACCAAAAACTGTAAAAAATGGAGATACATTAGTGGAGGAATGACAGGCATTGTTGTAAGCAAACTCTGCTAACGGAAGAAACTCAGACCAGTCATTTTGGAGTTTGGCCGAGTACAAACGCAAATATTGTTTTAATGATTGATTGACTCGCTCAGTCTGCCCGTTGGATTGGGGATGGTAGCCAGACGTTAAAGATAATTTCATCTTCAATGAGGCACAAAAAGACTTCCAAAATTGTGCAATGAATTGTGGACCCCGATCAGAAACAATATCAGTGGGTAACCCATGGAGTCTGAAAACATGGCGGAGGAACAAGACTGCCAATCCCTGGGCAGATGGCAATCGGGGAAGAGCAATAAAATGGGCCATTTTGCTAAAACGGTCCACTACCACCCATATGACTCGGCATCCGGCTGACAGAGGAAGGTCCACCACAAAATCCATGGAAATATGAGACCATGGCCTAAGAGGAACATTCAAGGGCAAAAGTTGACCGATAGGCAAGGAACGGGGAACCTTATGCTGTGCACAGACCTGACAAGAAAAAACAAATTCCTTAATGTCTTTGGAAAGACCAGGCCACCATACCGAGCGGGAAACTAATTCAAAAGTTTTAGCGATCCCCGGATGCCCGGCAACTTTGCTATCGTGAAACTCCGTCAAAACCGTTGCTCTCAAAAACTCGGGGACAAAAAGACGACCAGCAGGAGTAATACCAGGAGCTTGATGTTGAAGCTGCTTCAACTGGGTAAATAAATCCTGTGTGAGGCCTGCCCGAATGACTGAAGACGGAAGTATGGGAGTAACAGGACTGTTGTCTTGAACTGGAAGAAAACTGCGTGACAGGGCATCTGCCTTGGTGTTCTTGGAACCTGGCCTGAAGGTGATAATGAACTTGAAACGAGTAAAAAATAAAGCCCAACGAGCTTGCCGGGCATTCAGCCGTTTAGCTGATTCAATGTATTGAAGATTTTTGTGATCAGTCAAAACCGAAATGGTATGAGTGGCTCCTTCAAGCCAATGTCTCCACTCCTCGAAAGCCCATTTAATAGCCAGTAATTCCCGGTTACCAACATCGTAGTTGGATTCAGCAGATGAGAATTTCCTGGACATAAAGGCACAAGGATGTAATTCCAGGGAATCCGGATCCTTCTGAGACAGGATAGCCCCTACTCCAACCTCCGAGGCATCGACCTCAACAATGAAAGGCAATTCTGGGTTGGGATGTCTGAGGACAGGGGCTGAGACAAAGGCTTGTTTCAAGGCCTGAAAAGACAACTCCGCTTCACGTGACCAGTTGGTAGGATCTGCTCCCTTTTTAGTCAGTGCCACAATGGGAGCAACTAGGTCAGAGAAAGAGTGAATAAATCTTCTATAGTAATTCGCAAACCCTAAAAAGCGCTGAATTGCTTTTAAATTGGTGGGTTGCGCCCAACTAAGGATGGCTTGGAGCTTCTTTGGTTCCATACAGAATCCCCGAGGGGAAATAATGTACCCTAAAAAGGATACCTCCGTGACATGAAATTCACACTTCTCCAGCTTGGCATATAGGTGATTTTCACGTAATTTTTTTAGAACCTGACGCACCTGGGTAACATGTTGTTCTATAGAGTCAGAATATATCAAAATATCGTCTAAGTAGACTACAACGAATCTTCCAAGAAATTCACGGAGCACATCGTTAATGAGATCCTGGAAAACTGCCGGAGCGTTGGACAGGCCGAATGGCATAACCAGATACTCATAGTGGCCTGACTGAGTACTGAATGCCGTTTTCCACTCATCCCCTGACTTGATTCTGATGAGGTTATATGCTCCTCTTAGGTCAATCTTAGAAAAAATCACAGCCGAACGTAGCTGATCAAAGAGGACAGAAATCAGCGGCAAAGGGTAAGTATTCTTTACTGAGATTTTATTCAAGGCTCTAAAGTCAATGCAAGGTCTGAGTGATCCATCCTTCTTCTCCACGAAGAAGAAGCCTGCACTTAAAGGGGATTTAGATGGCCTGATAAATCCTTTCCCTAGGCTTTCTTTAACATACTCATTCATGGCCACAGTTTCAGGTCCGGACAATGCATATAACCTTCCTTTAGGCAAAGTGGCACCAGGAAATAACTCAATAGCACAATCATAAGGCCTATGGGGAGGCAGAATATCCGCATTGCCCTTGGAAAATACATCAACAAAATCCTGGTATTCCACAGGAATGGGTGCGGGAATGACAGCAGCAATTCTGATGGGAAGCGTAATACATTCTTTATTACAGATGGTACCCCATTGTAAGATCTCCCCCAACTGCCAATCAATGATGGGATTATGAAAGGCCAGCCAAGGGTGACCCAGAACCACAGGAACTGCTGGGCAATGGGTAAGGAAAAACTCAATCTTTTCAGAATGCAGAGCTCCTACCGAAAGAAGAACAGAAGGTGTACAGAGAGAAATAACCCCATTGGACAAGGGACTCCCATCTAAACCATGCATGGTGATACACCTACCCAAGGCTAACTGAGGAATACCTAAGGCCTTGGCCCATGTTAAATCCATAAAGTTCCCTGCAGCTCCACTGTCCACAAAAGCCGAGACCGAGGAACAGAGGCTGCCAAAGGAAACTTTAGCTGGAACTAACAGTGAATTATTTGAGGAGATAAGCTGTAAACCAAAGTGAACCCCCTCACAACTCACTTGGTCGAGGCGTTTCCCGACTTGTTCGGACAACTACGGGCAAAATGTCCCTTACCCCCACAGTATAAACAAAGACCAGAATTTTGCCTTCTGGTTCTTTCTTCAGGAGACAGTTTGGAGAGGCCTATCTGCATGGGCTCCTCAATGTCCACAGGAATGGAAAAAACACAAGGAGTAGACCCGACAGATGCTCCTTTTTCAGCCCTCCGCTCCCTGAGACGACGATCAATCTTAATAGAGAGCTCCATGAGTTTATCGAGAGTCTCAGGAGCGGGATACTGAAGGAGACTGTCTTTTATAGACTCAGATAAGCCGAGGCGAAACTGACTGCGCAGGGCTGGGTCATTCCATCCACAGTCGTTCGACCAACGGCGAAACTCCGTACAATAAATCTCTGCGGGATTCCTACCCTGTCTGAGAGCACGCAACTGACTCTCGGCGGATGCCTCTCTATCAGGGTCGTCATACAAAAGCCCTAAGGACCCCAGAAAGGCGTCTACAGACAATAAAGCTGGATCGTCTGTCTTTAAACCAAAAGCCCAGGTCTGAGGATCCCCCTGTAGCAGAGAAATAATAATTCCTACCCGCTGAGATTCCGTACCTGAGGAGACTGGTCTTAAATGAAAATACAGTTTACAAGACTCTTTAAAATTAAAAAACTGCTTTCTATCCCCAGAAAAACGGTCAGGCAGATGCATTTTTGGTTCAGGAATGACCCTCGGGGAAGTCCGTAACAGATCTTCCTGTGACCTCACCCGAAGGGACAGATCCTGAACCATCTGAGTAAGCTCTTGAATCTGGCTAACTAAAAGCTGGCCCGGATTTGGCCCAACACCGGTGGGATTCATGAGGCTGACAAATCTCCCAACTGAATAAGGGAAAAAATTAACTCCTGTTAATTTTAAATTTTAGTATGGCCGGTGTTAATGTTATGATTCCCGTACTCCAGACCAGATGAGATCTTATGGCAGAGGTCTGAGTACTGGAAAGATATGCTGGTTACGGGAACAGGGAAGCCTAGTAACCCCTGGCGCCCTAACTCCGTTGTCTCGCCCGTGTTATCAGAAATCCCCTGCGAGACTATGGTTGCTTGAGCCCATGGCAGCCGCGTTCGAAGGGCGGATTATGTCTGCCCAACCCCGATGCCCCCTCAGGTCTTAATGGGAGACAAAGGGAAATCCGAGACAGGGTGATAACAAGGGGCCCTCTGACTAAGCAACCAGGCCAGGGGTTACAAGCTATCTAACTTAACCAAAAGTATGTGCGGACAAACCGCCAGGGAAAAGGACAACCAAAGATCCACTGATCCGTTACTCCTATCCAGCACCGCTGGATACCAGAGTGGACTTGTGGGAGCGGAATCCTCCGCAAAAGCTCCGGAACACAATAAAACTAAATAATAAATAGTAAGCGGTCAAGCCGCAACACACGGCTACGCCGCGACTCACGAACACCACAGGATGTTAAAGGTGCTCGGTAGGACTCCAGGAATAGATGACAAATTCCGAGTACTGGATCACTGAGGACAGGAACAACCGAATTGAGCAGGACTGGAAACTCTCTGTAACTGACACAGCCAACAGGAAGCTAACACCGGCGTCTGTGAGAAGTCCTGAGAGTGCTTTTATTAGGAAACCCTCCAATCCGGATCCAGACAGGGTAATCATAATTATGCCGTGCAGCTGCATGCTGCACGGCCAGGATACAATTTGACCTGATTAATTAGACCTAGCAACGGGGAACGCGGTCCGACAGTGGCGTCCCCGTTGCTATGGTCTAAGCGGCTCCGTGCGCCCGGCGTCTAGCGTTGCTAGGGAGCCGGCGGCTGTCTGCTTGCGGCGTCCCTAGTTGCTAGGCGCCGGGCCGCACTGACGGGCGGACCCTCGGCGCCTAACACCTGGTGACACCGTGGGTGTTCAGTCGGTCTATGTGCTCCCTCCACTTCCTCTCATCTCAAATTGAGAATCATATTACAAACAAGAGTGCAGACGATACTCATTGTTCCAGATTGGCCTCGAAGGGCCTGGTATGCAGATCTTCAGGGACTGCTCTCAGAAGATCCGTGGCCCCTTCCTCACAGGTAGAACCTGCTACTACAGGGGCCGTACGGGTTCCAAAACTTACTGCGGTTACGTTTGACGGCATGGCGGTTGAACACCATATCCTAGCTGAAAAGGGTATTCCAGAGGAGGTCGTTCCTACTCTTATTAAAAGATGTTACGGCGAAGCACCATCACCGTATATGGAGAAAATATGTGTCTTGGTGTGAAGCCAAGGAGGTTCCTACTGAGGATTTCCAACTAGGACGTTTTCTCCATGTTCTTCAGACAGGAGTGGATATGGGCCTAAAGTTAGGCTCAATTAAGGTGCAGATTTCTGCCTTATCCATATTCTTTCAGAAGGAGATGGCTTCTCTCACAGAAGTCCAGACTTTGGTAAAAAGAGCGTTACACATCCAACCTCTTTTTGTGCCCCCAGTGGCACCATGTGACCTTAACGTGGTGTTGAGTTTCCTTAAGTCACAATAGTTTGAACCGCTTCAAACAGTTAAATTGAAGTTTCTCACTTGGAGAGTGGTCATGTTATTGGCCTTGGCATCTGCGAGGCGGGTGTCCGAGTTGGCGGCCTTGTCTCACAATAGCCCCTATCTGATTTTCCATTCGGATCGAGCAGGGTTGAGGACTCGTCCTCAAGGACTGCCTAAAGTGGTTTCGTTATTGCATGTAAACCAACCTATGGTGGTGCCTGTGGCTACGGGTGACTAGGAGAATTCCAGGCCCTTGTTGTAGTCAGGGCCTTAAAGTTTTATTTAGCCAGAACGGCTATGGTTAGGAAAACAGATGCACTGTTTGTCCTGTAGGCAGCCAACAAGGTTGGCGCTCCTGCTTCTAAGCAGACTATTGCTAGCTGGATCGGTAACACGATTCAGCAGGTTAATTTTACGGCTGGTTTGCCGGTACCAAATTCAGAAAAGGCCCATTTCACTAGGAGGATGGGCTCTTCTTGGGCGGATGCCCGAGGCGTCTCGGCATTACAATTGTGCCGAGCAGCTACTTGGTCGGGTTCAAACACTTTTGAAAAATTCTATAAGTTTGATACCCTGGCTGATGAGGACCTCGTGTTTGCTCAGTCGGTACTGCAGAGTCGTCCGCACTCTTCCGCCCGTTCTGGAGCTTTGGTATAAAACCCATGGTCCTTACGGAGTCCCCAGCATTCTCTAGGACGTAAGAATTTAAACCTACCGGTAAATCTTTTTCTCCTAGTCCGTAGAGGATGCTGGGCGCCCGTCCTAGTGCGGAAACATTCTGCAAGACTTGTATATAGTTATTGCATACTTAAGGGTTAAGTTACAGTTGAGATCGGCCTATGGGAGTAATTCCAAGTTGATCGCAGCAGGAAATCTTTTAGCAGTTGGGCAAAACCATGTGCACTGCAGGGGAGGCAGATATAACATGTGCAGAGAGAGTTAGATTTGGGTGTGGTGAGTTAAATCTGCAATCTAAATTGCAGTGTAAAAGTAAAGCAGCCATTATTTACCCTGCACAGAAACAAAATAACCCACCCAAATCTAACTCTCTCTGCAAATGTTATATCTGCCCCCCCCTGCAGTGCAAATGGTTTTGCCCAACTGCTAAAAAATGTCCTGCTGCGATCAATTTGGAATTACCCCCTATGGCTGATGCTGTTTTTATTCATACTGTTAACTGGTTATTGTATACCACGTTGTACGGTGTGTATGGTGTGGGCTGGTGTGTATCTCGCCCTTAGATAACAAAATTATTTTCCTCGTACTGTCAGTCTCCTCTGGGCACAGTCCTAACTGAGGTCTGGAGGAGGGGCATAGAGGGAGGAGCCAGTGCACACCCATTCTAAAGCTTTACAGTGCCCATGTCTCCTGCGGAGCCGTCTATACCCCATGGTCCTTACGGAGTCCCCAGCATCCTCTACGGACTAGGAGAAAAAGATTTACCAGTAGGTTTAAAATCTTATTTTTTGTTCAATAGTCGCCATTAATATCACATACAACTGTTGCCAGCTATGGATTTGCACTGATATTCTACACTAGTGGTTGGCAATGAATATATAATCCTATGGCCACCACTCATAAATTAAGCTTCAGTGCCACCTAGAAAGCAGCGACGTGCGGTGAGCTAAAAGGCTATGTGTCACCCCACCGCACGTCACTGCTAGAAAGACACAGGGCCAACTGACTGCATGCAAAGTGGACAGCAGTGCAGTGAGCATCCTGCTCGGTAATGAAGACAGTAAAAGTGTCCTCTCACTCATCATTTTTTTAAATCCATAAATAAGTATACACGGAGCAGTAGTTTAGAAGAAACGTTTATGTAATGAAAGGACAGGTAATAAATTAGGAGGATGGACTTAGACGAGACATTTACACTTTTTAGCAGTGCTTCATAGTTTTCCACCTTACACCTACTGTAGGTATATTTCTATTTTGTGATGGTACTGGGAGGGAAGCGTATACACTGGGCGGAACACCTGAGTGCACTGGTGTAAAACCAGACTGATCTGCATTGTGCATATAGGGCCGAAGCAGAATTGGCCTTCTGTGTGCCAGGCTTGTGTCCACTTGTGTCCACAGAAAAACAGGAAAAATAAAAAAACACCAGCAATGCTACCGGCTTCGCTCTGATTGGTCACCATGGGAGAAATGCCACTCTGGTTAGAAATATGTTTAGCCCAGTGTATCATATTGGGGTGATTCTGAGTCGCAGGCAATGCCTATGTTCATGTACTTTAAAGATGTGTTTGCGACTGTGCATGCACCTAAATCACTAACAGTGCATGTGTCCCGTGGTGTCTGCATACAGAGCCACAGGACTGATTGAGCCGCACTGACTCTGGAATTTATTGTGCAGTGACTGGGAGACAGTCACTGACGCACAAAGATATTCCGCCTGACAGATGTGATATGGGAGTGTCGCAGGCATGTCGCAAATGTGGTTGCAAACTCAGGGGTCTTTTACCAAGCAGTGATAAAAGTGGAGAAGTGAGCCAGTGGAGAAGTTACCTATGGCATCCAATCAGCTACTCTGTATACTTTTATAGTATGCAAATTATAAATGTTATGTCAATGCTGATCGGTTGCCATGGGCAACTTCTCCACTGGTTCACTTCTCCACTTTTATCACTGCTTAGTAAATGTCCCCCTCAGTAAATGTCCCCCTTAGCAAATGTCCCCCTCCCCCTTGCGCACAAAAGAAGGCATAGTCACTGCTTAAGGGGGAGTGCACGAGTCAAGGGGGCCTGGCCTTGCGGCAACCCCCCTTCCCCCTCCCTGTGTCTCTGTATGCAGGTGGCCGAGCGTCAGGAAGCTGTGCTGCTCTGCCAGCCCATCAAGCATTTGCCAGAAAATAAGATTTTAAACCTACCGGTAAATCTTTTTCTCCTAGTCCGTAGAGGATGCTGGGGACTCCGTAAGGACCATGGGGTATAGACAGGCTCCGCAGGAGACATGGGCACTATAAAGAACTTTTAGTATGGGTGTGCACCGGCTCCTCCCTCTATGCCCCTCCTCCAGACCTCAGTTAGAGAACTGTGCCCAGAGGAGATGGACAATGGGGGGTAATTCTGAGTTGATCGCAGCCTCAAGTTTGTTAGCAATTGGGCAAAACTATGTGCACTGCAGGGGAGGCAGATATAACATGTGCAGAGAGAGTTAGATTTGGGTGTGGTGTGTTCAATCTGCAATCTAATTTGCAGTGTAAAAATAAAGCAGCCAGTATTTACCCTGCACAGAAACAAAATAAAACACCCAAATCTAACTCTTTCTGCACATGTTATATCTGCCTCCCCTGCAGTGCACATGGTTTTGCCCAACTGCTAAAAAAAATTCCTGCTGCGATCAACTTGGAATTACCCCCAATGTGAGGAAAGGATTTTGTTAATCTAAGGGCAAGGGTGGTCATTCCGAGTTGTTCGCTCGCAAGCTGCTTTTAGCAGCTTTGCACACGCTAAGCCGTCGCCTACTGGGAGTGAATTTTAGTTTAGCAAAATTGCGAACGAAAGATTAGCAGAATTGCGAATAGACACTTCTTAGCAGTTTCTGAGTAGCTCCACACTTACTCGGCATCTGCGATCAGTTCAGTGCTTGTCGTTCCTGGTTTGACGTCACAAACACACCCAGCGTTCGTCCAGACACTCCCCCGTTTCTCCAGCCACTCCCGCGTTTTTCCCAGAAACTGTAGCGTTTTTTCACACACACCCATAAAACGGCCTGTTTCCGCCCAGAAACACCCACTTCCGGTCAATCACATTACGATCACCAGAACGAAGAAAAAACCTCGTAATGCCGTGAGTAAAATTCCTAACTGCATAGCAAATTTACTTGGCGCAGTCGCACTGCGGACATTGCGCATGCGCATTAGCGACTATTCGCTCCGTTGCGACAAAAAAATAATGAGCGAACAACTCGGAACAACCCCCAAGATTCATACCAGCCCACACCAATCATACCATATAACCTGGAATATACGCAACCAGTTAACAGTATGAACAAAAAACAGTATCAGTCAAAGACCGATCACAACTGTAACATAACCCTTATGTAAGCAACAACTATATACAAGTCTTGCAGATTTAGTCCGCACTGGGACGGGCGCCCAGCATCCTCTACGGACTAGGAGAAAAAGATTTACCGGTAGGTTTAAAATCTTATTTTCTCTTACGTCCTAGAGGATGCTGGGGACTCCGTGAGGACCATGGGGATTATACCAAAGCTCCAGAACTGGCGGGAGAGTGCGGATGACTCTGCAGAACCGACTGAGCAAACGCAAGGTCCTCATCAGCCAGGGTATCAAACTTGTAGAATTTTGCAAACGTGTTTGAACCCGACCAAGTAGCTGCTCGGCAAAGCTGTAATGCCGAGACGCCTCGGGCAGCCGCCCAAGACGAGCCCACCTTCCTAGTGGAATGGGCCTTCACAGAATTTGGTAACGGCAATCCAGCCGTAGAATGAGCCTGCTGAATCGTGTTACAGATCCAGCGAGCATTAGTCTGCTTAGAAGCAGGAGCGCCAATCTTGTTGGCCGCACACAGGACAAACAGAGTCTCTGTTTTCCTAACCCTAGCCGTCCTGGCTACATAAATCTTTAAGGCCCTGACTACATCCAGGGACTTGGAGTCCTCCCAGTCCCTCGTAGCCACAGGCACCACAATAGGTTGGTTCATATGAAATGAAGAAGCCACCTTAGGCAAAAATTGAGGACGCGTCCTCAATTCAGCTCTATCCGCATGGAAAATCAAATAGGGGCTCTTGTAGGACAAGGCCACCAGTTCTGACACCCGCCTTGCAGATGCCAAGGCCAATAACATGACCACCTTCCACGTGAGAAATTTTAAATCGACTGTTTGAAGAGGTTCAAACCAGTGAGATTTCAGGATACTTAACACCACGTTAAGATCCCAAGGTGCCACTGGGGGCACAAAGGGGGGCTGGATGTGCAGCACTCCCTTCACAAACGTCTGGACTTCTGGGAGAGAAGCCAATTCCCTCGGGAAGAATATAGATAGGGCCGAAATCTGTATCTTAATGGAGCCTAACTTCAGGCCCATATCCACTCCTGTCTGTAGAAAGTGGAGAAACCGACCCAGATAGAATTCTTCCGTAGGAGCCTTCTTGGCTTCACACCAAGATACATACTTCCTCCAAATACGGTGATAGTGCTTTGCTGTCACCTCCTTCCTAGCCTTCATCAGAGTAGGGATGACTTCCTCTGGAATACCCTTCCCAGCTAGGATTCGGTGTTCAACCACCATGCCGTCAAACGTAACCGCGGTAAGTCTTGGAACACACATGACCCCTGCTGTAACAGGTCCTCCCTGAGAGGAAGAGGCCACGGATCTTCTGTGAGCATTTCTTGAAGATCTGAGTACCAGGCCCTTCAAGGCCAATCGGGAACAATGAGTATTGTCTGCACTCTTCTTTGTCTTATGATTCTCAATATTTTTGAGATGAGAGGAAGAGGAGGAAACACATAGACCGACTGAAACACCCACGGTGTCACTAGGGCGTTTACTGCTACTGCCTGAGGGTCCCGTGACCTGGCACAATACCTTCGAAGCTTCTTGTTGAGGCGTGACGCCATCATGTCTATTTGAGGAATTCCCCAACGACTTGTTATATCTGCAAAAACTTCCTGATGAAGTCCCCCACTCTCCCGGATGGAGATCGTGTCTGCTGAGGAAGTCTGCTTCCCAGTTGTCCACTCCCGGAATGAAGACAGCTGACAGAGCGCTTACGTGATTTTCCGCCCAGCAAAGAATCCTGGTGGCTTCCGCCATTGCCACTCTGCTCCTTGTCCCGCCTTGGCGGTTTACATGAGCCACGGCTGTGACGTTGTCTGATTGAATCAGAACCGGTTGGTCGCGAAAAAGATTCTCCGCTTGTCGTAGGCCGTTGTATATGGCCCTTAATTCCAGTATGTTGATGTGTAGACAAGCATCCTGGCTCGACCATAATCCCTGAAAATGTCTTCCTTGTGTGACTGCTCCCCATCCTCGGAGGCTCGCGTCCGTGGTCACCAGAACCCAGTCCTGAATGCCGAACCTGCGACTCTCTAGAAGGTGAGCACTCTGCAGCCACCACAGGAGAGACACCCTGGCCCTGGGGGACAGGGATATTTTCTGATGCATTTGTAGATGGGACCCGGACCACTTGTCCAGAAGGTCCCACTGAAAAGTCCTCGCATGAAACCTGCCGAAGGGGATGGCCCCGTAGGCTGCCACCATTTTTCCCAGCACACGAGTGCATTGAAGAACAGACACTCTTTTTGGTTTTAGCAGGTCTCTGACCATGTTCTGGAGAAACTGGGCTTTTTCCAATGTAAGAAAAACCCTCTTTTGTTCCGTGTCCAGAATCATGCCTAGGAATGACAGCCGAGTTGTCCACCAATTGTGACTTTGGCAGATTGAGAATCCAACCGTGTTGTTGCAGCACTTTCAGGGAGAGCGACACGCTCTTCAGCAATTGGTCTTTCGATCTCGCCTTTATCAGGAGATCGTCCAAGTATGGGATAATTGTGACCCCCTGCTTGCGCAGGAGCACCATCATCTCCGAAAATACCTTGGTGAAAATCCTCGGGGCCGTGGAAAGCCCAAACGGCAACGTCTGAAACTGGTAATGACAGTCCTGTACAGCGAATCTCAGGTACTCCTGATGAGGGGGGTAAATAGGGACATGAAGGTATGCATCCTTTATGTCTAGTGACACCATCAAATCCCCCCCTTCCAGGCTGGATATTACAGCACGGAGCGATTCCATCTTGAATTTGAACTTTTTCAAGTACAGGTTTAGGGATTTTAGATTTAAAATGGGTCTGACCGAACCATTCGGCTTCGGGACCGCAAACAGGGTGGAATAATACCCTTTTCCCTGTTGGAACAGGGGAACCTTGACCACCACTTGCTGTTGACACAGCTTTTGAATTGCAGCTAACACCACTTCCCCCTCCGGGGGTGAAGCTGGCAAGGCCGACTTGAAAAATCGGCGAGGGGGCACCTCTTCGAATTCCAACCTGTAGCTTTGGGAGACAATTTCCATCGCCCAAGGATCCACTTCTGAAAGCATCCAGATCTGGCTGAAAAGTCGAAGGCGTGCCCCCACTGGTGCGGACTCCCTTAGGGGAGCCCCAGCGTCATGCGGTGGATTTTGTAGAACCTGGGGAGGACTTCTGCTCCTGGGAACTAGCCGAAGCAGGTGTTCTCTTTCCTCTACCCTTACCTCTGGCAAGGAAGGAGGAACCCCGACCTCTTCTGGACTTATGCGACCGAAAGGACTGCATCTGATACTGTGGAGTTTTCTTTTGCTGTTGGGGGACAAAAGGTAAAAAGGTAGATTTACCCGCGGTAGCTGTGGCAACCAGGTCTGCGAGCCCCTCCCCAAACAACACTTCACCCTTGTAAGGTAAAACCTCCATATGCTTCTTTGAGTCTGCATCACCCATCCATTGGCGGGTCCATAGAGCTCGTCTCGCAGAAATCGCCATGGCATTGGCTCTGGAACCCAGCAGCCCAACGTCTCTTTGAGCGTCCCTCATATATAAGACTGCGTCTTTAATGTGAGCTAAGGTTAATAAAATGGTATCCCTGTCTAGGGTATCAAGGCCAGCTGACAAGGTATCTGTCCATGCTGCAACTGCACTACACACCTATGCCGATGCTATTGCCGGTCTGAGTAAAGCACCCATATGCGCATAAATAGACTTTAAAGTAGTATCCTGCCTGCGATCAGCAGTATCCTTGAGGGCTGCCGTGTCCGGAGACGGTAGCGCCACCTTCTTTGACAGGCGTGTTAAAGCCTTGTCCACCCTGGGAGAGGATTCCCAACATACCCTGTCCTGTGCAGGGAAAGGATACGCCTTAAGAACCCTTTTGGGAATCTGCAATTTTTTATCTGGAGTTTCCCAAGCTTTTTCAAATAACTCGTTAAGCTCATGAGATGGGGGAAAGGTTACCCCAGGTTTCTTTTCCTTATACATGCGCACCCTCGTGTCAGGGACAGAGGGGTCATCTGTGATATGCAAAACATCTTTTATTGCAATAATCATACAGTGAATACTTTTTGCCACCCTTGGGTGCAATTTAGCATCATCGTAGTCGACACTGGAATCAGAATCCGTGTCGGTATCCGTGTCTACTATTGGGGACAGGAGACGTTTTTGAGACCCAGAAGGACCCTGTGACCCAGTCCAATCCGAGGATTGACTCCCTGATTTCTCCCTGGACTCTGCTGTGTCCAGTCTCTTATGTAATGAGGCCACACTTGCATTTAACATATGCCACAGGTCCATCCAATCATGCGTCGGAGACACACCACTCATCTGCTCCACCTCCTCCTTGGACGAGCCTTCCGCTTCAGACATGCCAACACACATGTACCGACACCCCCACACACACAGGGATATATCTATAGGGGGACAATTCCCCAACAAGGCCCCTTGGAGAGACAGAGAGAGAGTATGCCAGCACACACCCAGCGCCAACTGACACTGGAATAAACCCAGACAGCGTTTTTATATATATATCTCAATGTTATACACTCACTGCGCCAATAATTGTGCCCCCCCCCCCTCTTTTACAGCCCTCTGTCACCGAGTTCAGCAGGGGAGAGTCCGGGGAGCCAGCTTCTCTGCAGCTTCTGTGGAGAAAATGCCGCTGGTAGTGCTGAGGGATCAAGCTCCGCCCCCTCCAGCGGCGGGCTTCGGTCCCGCTGTAATTTTCAAAAAATGGCTGGGGATCTCTACATTTACTGCCCAGCAGCCTAATGTGCCCTGAAATGCCAGTCCGGAGTTTTATTGCTGCCCAAGGCGCCCCCCCTGCGCCCTGCACCCATCAGTGCCCGTTCTGTGTGTGTAGCGTGTGGGAGCAATGGCGCGCAGCGTTACCGCTGCACGCTTACCTCAGTGAAGATCTGAAGTCTTCTGCCACCTTGAAGTCTTCTTTTCTTCTTATACTCACCCGGCTTCTATCTTCCGGCTCTGCGAGGAGGACGGCGGCGCGGCTCTGGGACGAACGGCGGGGTGAGACCTGCGTTCCGACTCCCTCTGGAGCTAATGGTGTCCAGTAGCCTAAGAAGCAGAGTCCTATCATTTAAGTAGGTCTGCTTCTCTCTCCTCAGTCCCACGAAGCAGGGAGCCTGTTGCCAGCAGTGCTCCCTGAAAATAAAAAACCTAACAAAATTATTTTTCAGAGAAACTCTGGAGAGCTCCCCTGTAATGCACCAAGTCTCCTCTGGGCACAAAATCTAACTGAGGTCTGGAGGAGGGGCATAGAGGGAGGAGCCAGTGCACACCCATACTAAAAGTTCTTTATAGTGCCCATGACTCCTGTGGAGCCCGTCTATACCCCATGGTCCTTACGGAGTCCCCAGCATCCTCTAGGACGTAAGAGAAATGCCAGTACTCTGATGGAGATTCTGCTCCTAGCATAGGGCTGGGGCAAATACAGATGCTGCTTCCGATGGGCGCGACTGCAGCCGCTCAGTATGGGTATCACAGCCCTTGCACGTCCAGACACATAAAGTTGCAGACGCGACTGCAGCCAGAGAGTTAGAGCGGCCGTGGCAGAGCTTGACTCAGAATCAGCCTTGTATCAGTGTACTACATTGCAGCATAACCCCAATTGTGCGGCAGTATGTCCTGTTTAACTTTGTGCCCTGCAGTGGTCGTGTAACTTCTTCTAGAGATACAGTATAACAGGCAGTTTGTCCAGGGAAGCCCAAACCATTGCCTACAGCTGTAATCACAGCAATCTCTATGCATCCATCACTCGGCCTTATCTACTTGAATAAAGTTCTCATCCATGATTTTGCTAGGGTTTAATTCTGAAGAGGAGAAAGAAGAAGAACAGAACAAAGAGGAGCGCCTCACCCCTGCAGCCGGATGACAGGTAATGGCTACACATGATCACAATGGGCCAGTCAGAGATGGACGCTACACGCACAGCTGGTGCGTCTTTGGATGCAGCTGCTGTACGAGAATATGTAAAAGCAGCTGGTCTTGGTGGCAATATTTAATATTTAAAAAACATTGGGAAGATTTACTATCATTCCCGATGAGAGAGTAACAGACAGGCTTAGGGGTAAATTTACTAAAGCTTCTAAAACAGAGTATTGGTGATATTGCTCATAGCAACCAATCAGATGCTGTCTATCATTTCTCTGTTGCCTTTTAGAAAATGATAGCCAGCGTCTGATTGGTTGCTATGAGCAACATCACCAATTATCTGTTTTAGAAGCTTTAGTAAATTTATGCCTACATTTTTATTGTTATGCACGCTTGTCATACATGTTCAAAAGCTTTTGAACGCAGTGTTACATTTTTAGAATGCAATGGTGAAAACAAGACATGTAGGAATTTGAAACAAATCAGTAGACATTTCCTTTAAGTCATATCTATTTCACACCAGCTGATGACTGTAAGACACTGGTTTCCAAACTTTTTTGAATCAGGGCGCCCTAGAATATCAGAATTTTTTTCACGGCACCCCTAGGCCAAAAATTTCTTATTGAGAGATTTAGAAAGAAATATTACATTAAGTAGATCACATTTATATGTCATCCTTAGGGTCAGTTGTGTGGTGAGGGACGAGATTTGCTTCTGTTTGGCCACATATTTTATGACTGGCAGCCACCAGCACTGGTTTTGCCTGTTATATTGACCATGAATCATTTGAGCTGGTCCTGGACCACCAACCCAGGGCACCCCTGCAAGTGTCCCAAGGCACCCCAGGGAGCCACGGTACACAGTTTGGGAACCTCTGCTGTAAGATCTCAAGACCAGGCAGTGTGTACTGAGAACTGAGGCCAGCGATGTAGAATACTGTGCGTGACAGCCTGCAGGGCGTTTGAAATAACTTTTATTACAGGAGTCTGCACGGCTCCCACGAGTCACTGGGATGTGTAGAAATTCTGGACCTCAGTAATGAGAAAGATGTGGTCATTCGGGCACTACACAGCAGTATACTGGGGGAGCAGTTCTGCTTTGAGGTAAGTGATAGATGAAACCACTGTGCTTTATTGCAGAGGGATACAGGGTAGCTAATTTATGTCCATAAGCACAACCCGCTGCTCAGACGCCCCTAGTGGCCTGTATGCACCAAGTGATAGCAATATTCATGAAGTTTGCACTTTCAAATAACAGAGTTTGTGTAGTGCAAAACCTAGCATCTGCCGATGAGAGGAGTCACAAGGGCTATGTGACGTTATGATGCTCACAGCCCACCTGGCTCTGCCTGGATCTACCCATCCTCAGAGGGCATGGAAACCGGGTGTTTGCCCATATTTTCAAATGGGGTGTTTTTTTTATGAAGTTTTAGATACAAGTAACTGTCTACAAATGTAATTACAAGATTCACATCACATGTACTTGTGAGATGTAATAAACACACTCCCAATATTCTCTTCACTTTAACTGAGACATAAAGGGAGTTATTCAATTCTTTTCACCCCCTTCCACACCCGTTCTGTTTCTGCCTTCGGGGGCGTGATGTCATCATTTTAGCTTGATACCCCCGGGGTAGCGAGGCACTCAACCCTTTACACAGGTAAACTTGATTACTATGGGCGCCATATGCGCGATAGCGGGGATCATTTTAGAAAGGAGATTGGGCGTGATATATCATTTGAATACCGCCCATAGGATGTTAAACAGAGAATTGTTATTAGGAGAAGATCATAGAAGAAAAGTTCATTTGGCTCTAGGCACTGTAAAGGGCACTAATCCACAGAACAAATGTACCTACACTGAGCTCTGCCATCTGTCACAGGTCATCACCAGCAGCGGGAGTCGTTGCTTCGGATGTTCCTCCGTTCAGGAGCGAGATCGGTGGATTGACAATCTCCGTCGGATTGTGCAGCCGGATAAGGTGAGCAGACCACCGTCACTGCCATATCATTTCTTTTCATAATAACGGGAATTTTCTGTATACCATCATCCCTCACCCTGCTACACCCACACCTGCCATACATGACGGCAGGGGAGTATTGCTGCTGCAAACATAGGTAAGAAATAGAACAATGATCTGGGGTGACCAGATGTGCCACAAAGGTAAAATACAGTCATATCCAGTCCATGTAAATTCAGATATATTGTCCACTTTATTAGGGTTACCTAGTACTGGGTGGGAGCTGCTGTGCTTCTCGAACAGCCTGGATGCCAGAAGGTGCAGGAAACATCCTTAGGGGTAAACTTAGTAAGATGGGAGATCTGTTTAAGATGCCCGTAGCAACCAATAATATTCTACTTCTAGAATATAACACATGGGGGTATATTTACTAAGGTCCCGATTTTGACCGAGATGCCGTTTTTTCTTCAAAGTGTCATCTCGGTAATTTACTAAACTCAAATCACGGCAGTGATGAGGGCATTCGTATTTTTTGGGTAGTCCATGAAAATAATTACGAATGAATACACCATCGGTCAAAACGCGGCTGTTTAAGTATGAATCTCGGTCATTTACTAAGAAGTGCAAAGCAAAAAAAAATAAAACACTGCCGTGAAAAATTACAACTCGTAAAAAAGTGCTAAAAAAAAACAGACCTGCTTTTTTAATCCGTGATTGTATAGGCATGCAGGGATCCATGAGATCCGTGCATGTATATCAGTGGGAAGGGGTGGGAAAGTGGTTATTTTCTAAAAAAAAATTGCGTGGGGTTCCCCCTCCTAAGCATAACCAGCCTCGGGCTCTTTGAGCCGATCCTGGTTGCAGAAATATGGGGAAAAAATTGACAGGGGTTCCCCCATATTTAAGCAACCAGCATCGGGCTCTGCGCCTGGTCCTGGTTCCAAAAATACGGGGGACAAAAAGAGTAGGGGTCCCCCGTATTTTTAAAACCAGCACCGGGCTCCACTAGCTGGACAGATAATGCCACAGCCGGGGGTCACTTTTATATAGTGCCCTGCGGCCGTGGCATCAAATATCCAGCTAGTCACCCCTGGCCGGGGTACCCTGGGGGAGTGGGGACCCCTTCAATCAAGGGGTCCCCCCCCCCAGCCACCCAAGGGCCAGGGGTGAAGCCCGAGGCTGTCCCCCCCCCATCCAATTGGCTGCGGATGGAGGGCTGATAGCCTTTTGTGAAAATGAAAAGATATTGTTTTTAGTAGCAGTACTACAAGGCCCAGCAAGCCTCCCCCGCATGCTGGTACTTGGAGAACCACAAGTACCAGCATGCGGCGGAAAAACGGGCCCGCTGGTACCTGTAGTACTACTACTAAAAAAATACCCAAAAAAAGACAAGACACACACACCTTGAAAGTAAAGATTTATTACATACATCCACACAAACATACAAACATACTTACCTATGGCCCCACGCAGGTCGGTCCTCTTCTCCAGTAGAATCCAAGGGGTACCTGTTGAATAAATTATACTCACCAGCTCCAGGGTCCCAGGCTCCTCGTAGCATCCATTTGTAATCCACGTACTTGAATAAAATAAAAAAACGGACACCCGAGCCACGCACTGAAAGGGGACCCATGTTTGCACATGGGTCCCCTATCCCCGACTGCCAGAAACCCACTCTGACTTCTGTCTAAGTGGGCTTCTTCAGCCAATCAGGGAGCGCCACGTTGTAGCACCCTCCTGATCGGCTGTGTGCTCCTGTACTGACTGACAGGCAGCACGCGGCAGTGTTACAATGTAGCGCCTATGCGCTCCATTGTAACCAATGGTGGGAACTTTCTGCTCAGCGGTGAGGTCACTTTCGGTCAACCGCAGGGCAGAAAGTTCCCACCATTGGTTACAATGGAGCGCATAGGCGCTACATTGTAACACTGCCGCGTGCTGCCTGTCAGTCAGTACAGGAGTACACAGCCGATCAGGAGGGTGCTACAACGTGGCGCTCCCTGATTGGCTGAAGAAACCCACTTAGACAGAAGTCAGAGTGGGTTTCTGGCAGTCGGGGAAAGGGGACCCATGTGCAAACATGGGTCCCCTTTCAGTGCGTGGCTCGGGTGTCCGTTTTTTTATTTTATTCAAGTACGTGGATTACAAATGGATGCTACGAGGAGCCTGGGACCCTGGAGCTGGTGAGTATAATTTATTCAACAGGTACCCCTTGGATTCTACTGGAGAAGAGGACCGACCTGCGTGGGGCCATAGGTAAGTATGTTTGTGTGGATGTATGTAATAAATCTTTACTTTCAAGGTGTGTGTGTCTTGTCTTTTTTTGGGTATTTTTTTAGTAGTAGTACTACAGGTACCAGCGGGCCCGTTTTTCCGCCGCATGCTGGTACTTGTGGTTCTCCAAGTACCAGCATGCGGGGGAGGCTTGCTGGGCCTTGTAGTACTGCTACTAAAAACAATATCTTTTCATTTTCACAAAAGGCTATCAGCCCCCCATCCGCAGCCAATTGGATGGGGGGGACAGCCTCGGGCTTCACCCCTGGCCCTTGGGTGGCTGGGGGGGGGACACCCCTTGATTGAAGGGGTCCCCACTCCCCCAGGGTACCACGGCCAGGGGTGACTAGTTGGATTTTTTATGCCACGGCCGCAGGGCACTATATTAAAGTGACCCCCGGCTGTGGCATTATCTGTCCAGCTAGTGGAGCCCGGTGCTGGTTTTAAAAATACGGGGGACCCCTACGCTTTTTGTCCCCCGTATTTTTGGAACCAGGACCAGGCGCAGAGCCCGATGCTGGTTGCTTAAATATGGGGGAACCCATGTCATTTTTTTTCCCATATTTCTGCAACCAGGATCGGCTCAAAGAGCCTGAGGCTGGTTATGCTTAGGAGGGGGGACCCCACGCAATTTTTTTTTAAGTTTTACAGTGTTTATTTAAAAAAAAAAAAATGAACCCCAGCACGGATCACACAGATCCGGCCGAGATTCATTTTGAAAAAGTCGGCAGTGTTTTGCTAATCACTGCCGTAAAAAACAGAAAAAAAACACGAATGACATCGACATCGGAAAACCCGAAAAGGCAAAATACGGCAGCTTAGTAAATTAGTCGTAATCAATTCAAAAAGTTGCAATTTTACACTGTCGATGTCATTCGTGATTGAACTTTGACCTTTTTCCGAAAATTACGAATGTTAGTAAATATACCCCACGGACTCTACCTGGTTGCTATTGGCAACATCTCATCTTAAATAGAACTCACGTTTTAGTAAATTTAGAGTCACATGATAGGATCGCGCAGTAACTGCAGATTTGTCTGCTGCACATACTGTACACACTCTGAGTTTCCCGTTCCCACCACATCCCAAAGGTGCCCTATTGGACTGAGATCAGTGCCTGGGGAGGTCACTGAAATCACTGTCATGTTCATGTAACCAGCCTTAGATATCCTGTGTTATGTAACCTGGTGGGTTATCCTGCTGGATGTAGCAGATGGCTAGGCTGTGGCCATGAAGAAATGCACATGGACAGCAACGTTAGACTGTGGTATTTAAACATTGCACAAATGATATTAGGGAACCTAATGTGTGCTGAGAAAACGGGTGGTCTTCAGTATACCGCTGGCCGGGATCCCGGCGACCAGCATACCGGCGCCGGTATCCCTGCCGCCGGCACATATTCTCCCTCTTAGGGGTCCACGACCCCCCCTGGAGGGAGAATAAATAGCGTGGCGCACGTAGCGAGCCCGCAAGGGGCTCATTAGCGCTCGCCCAGCTGTCGGTATGCCGGCGGTCGGGATCCCGGTGCCGGTCACTCATACTACACCCAAAAAAACATTCCCCATACCATTACACCACCACCAGAATGATCTGTTTATACAATACAGGATGGATCCATGTATTCATGTTATTTACTCCAAATTCTGACCATACCATCTGCACGTCACAGCAGAAGATTCTTCTGATCAGGCAGCATTTTTTCATTCTTCAACTGTCCAGTGTTGGTGAGCCTGTGCCCAGTGTAGCCTCAGTTTCTTATTCTTATCAGTGGGCTCTGCTGCTGCTATTGTTCTTCTGCATATCATTGTTGTAACATATGGTTATTTGAATTACTGTCACCTACCTGTATGGCCATTCTACTCTGAACTCTCATTAACAAATTATTTCTCTGACGTCCTAGTGGATGCTGGGGACTCCGTAAGGACCATGGGGAATAGACGGCTCCGCAGGAGACTGGGCACATCTAAAGAAAGATTTAGGTACTATCTGGTGTGCACTGGCTCCTCCCCCTATGACCCTCCTCCAAGCTTAGTTAGATTTTTGTGCCCGGCCGAGCTGGATGCACACTAGGGGCTCTCCTGAGCTCCTAGAAAGAAAGTATATTTTAGTTTTTTTATTTTACAGTGAGACCTGCTGGCAACAGGCTCACTGCAGCGAGGGACTAAGGGGAGAAGAAGCGAACCTACCTAAGTGGTGGTAGCTTGGGCTTCTTAGGCTACTGGACACCATTAGCTCCAGAGGGATCGCACACAGGACCCGACCTCGTCGTCCGTTCCCGGAGCCGCGCCGCCGTCCCCCTTACAGAGCCAGAAGCAAGAAGGTCCGGAAAATCGGCGGCTGAAGACTTCTGTCTTCTCCAAGGTAGCGCACAGCACTGCAGCTGTGCGCCATTGCTCCTCATGCACACCACACACTTCGGTCACTGATGGGTGCAGGGCGCTGGGGGGGGGGGGGGGGGGCGCCCTGAGCAGCAATATTAACACCTTGGCTGGCAAAACTGACACCATATATAGCCCCAGAGGCTATATAGGTGTAAATTACCCCTGCCAGAATAACACAAAAAACGGGAGAAAGCCCGCCGAAAAAGGGGCGGAGCCATCTCCCTCAGCACACTGGCGCCATTTTCCCTCACAGCTCCGCTGGAAGGATCGCTCCCTGGCTCTCCCCTGCAGTCCTGCACTACAGAAAGGGTAAAAAAGAGAGGGGGGGGGGGCACAAATTTAGGCGCAGTATAATATATATATGCAGCTATAAGGGAAAACACTCTTTATAGGTGATATCCCTGTGGTATATAGCGCTCTGGTGTGTGCTGGCATACTCTCCCTCTGTCTCCCCAAAGGGCTTTGTGGGGTCCTGTCCTCTGTCAGAGCATTCCCTGTGTGTGTGCTGTGTGTCGGTACCGCTGTGTCGACATGTATGATGAGGAAAATGATGTGGAGGCAGAGCAAATGCCTGTAAATGTGTTGTCACCCCCTGAGGGTCGACACCTGTGTGGATGGACTTATGGAAGAAATTACGTGACAGTGTCAGCTCCTTACATAAAAGGTTTGACGACATAGGACAGCCGGCTACTCAGCTTGTGACTGTTCCAGCGTCTCAAATGTCATCAGGGGCTTTAAAACGCCCGCTACCTCAGATGGCAGACACAGATGTCGACACGGATACCGACTCCAGTGTCGACGACGATGAGACTAGTGTACCCTCCAATAGGTCCACCCGTTACATGATTGAGGCAATGAAAAATGTATTACACATTTCTGATAGTACCCCAGGTACCACAAAAAAGGGTATTATGGGGGTAATTCCAAGTTGATCACAGCAGGATTTTTTTTAGCAGTTGGGCAAAACCATGTGCACTGCAGGGGAGGCAGATATAACATGTGCAGAAAGAGTTAGATTTGGGTGGGTTACTTTATTTCTGTGCAGGGTAAATACTGGCTGCTTTATTTTTACACTGCAAATTA
Organism: Pseudophryne corroboree; assembly: GCF_028390025.1. Taxonomy (NCBI): domain Eukaryota; kingdom Metazoa; phylum Chordata; class Amphibia; order Anura; family Myobatrachidae; genus Pseudophryne; species Pseudophryne corroboree. Next base: position 110,521,411 of record NC_086449.1, on the reverse strand, counting down.
GATTGCAGATTGAACACACCACACCCAAATCTAACTCTCTCTGCACATGTTATATCTGCCTCCCCTGCAGTGCACATGGTTTTGCCCAACTGCTAAAAAAAGTCCTGCTGCGATCAACTTGGAATGACCCCCTATGTTCGGTGAGAAAAAAACTACCAGTAGTTTTTCCTGCATCTGAGGAATTAAATGAGGTGTGTGAGGAAGCCTGGACTTCCCCTGATAAGAAATTGATAATTTCTAAACGGTTATTGGCAGCGTACCCTTTCCCGCCAGAGGATAGGTCACGTTGGGAAACATCCCCTAGGGTAGATAAAGCGCTTACACGTTTATCAAAACAGGTGGCACTACCGTCTCCGGATACGGCCGCCCTAAAGGATCCTGCTGATAGAAAGCAGGAGGCTACCCTAAAAGCTATATATACACACACGGGCATTATATTGCGACCAGCGATTGCATCAGCATGGATGTGCAGTGCTGCTGCTGCGTGGTCAGATTCCCTGTCGGATAATATTGATACCCTGGATAGGGACACTATTTTGCTGACAGTAGAGCATATAAAAGACGCTGTCTTATACATGCGTGATGCACAGAGGGATATTTGCCGGCTGGCATCAAAAATAAGCGCAATGTCCATTGCCGCCAGAAGGGGGTTATGGACTCGGCAGTGGTCAGGTGATGCCGATTCAAAAAGGCACATGGAAGTTTTGCCTTATAAGGGGGTGGAACTGTTTGGGGATGGTCTTTCAGACCTCGTTTCCACAGCTACGGCTGGGAAATCGACATTTTTGCCACAGGCTACCCCACAGCAAAAGAAGGCACCGTATTATCAAGTACAGTCCTTTCGGCCCCATAAACACAAGAGGGCTCGAGGCGCATCCTTTCTGCCGAGAGGCAAAGGTAGAGGGAAAAAGCTGCAACATACAGCCAGTTCCCAAGAGCAAAAGTCCTCCCCCGCGTCCGGTAAGTCCACAGCATGACGCTGGGGCTTCACAGGTGGATCCGGGTACGGTGGGGGCCCGTCTCAGAAATTTCAGCACACAGTGGGCTCTCTCACAGGTGGATCCCTGGACCCTTCAAGTAGTATCTCAGGGGTACAGGCTGGAATTCGAGACGTCCCCCCCCCCCCCCCCCCCCGCCGTTTTCTAAAATCTGCCTTACCAGCAACTCCCTCTGCCAGGGAGGCAGTGTTGGTGGCTATTCAATAACTGTATTCACAGCAAGTGATTGTCAAGGTACCCCTCCTTCAGCAAGGGAAGGGTTACTATTCCACAATATTTGTGGTACCGAAACCGGGCGGTTCGGTGAGACCCATCTTAAATTTAAAATCCTTGAACACTTATATCAAAAGGTTCAAGTTCAAGATGGAATCGCTCAGGGCGGTTATTGCGAGCCTGGACGAGGGGGATTACATGGTCTCCCTGGACATCAAGGATGCGTACCTGCATGTCCCCATTTACCCTCCTCACCAGGAGTACCTCAGATTTGTGGTACAGGACTGTCACTATCAGTTCCAGACGCTGCCGTTTGGGTTATCCACAGCACCGAGGGTCTTTACCAAGGTAATGGCCGAAATGATGATACTGCTTCGCAAGAAGGGAGTTTTAATTATCCCGTACTTGGACGATCTCCTGATAAAGGCGAGGTCCAAGGAACAGTTGGTAGTGGGGGTAGCACTTTCTCGGGAAGTGCTACAACAGCACGGCTGGATTCTCAATATTCCAAAGTCACAGCTGGTCCCGACGACACGTCTTCTGTTCCTGGGAATGATTCTGGACACAGACCAGAAAAAAGTGTTTCTTCCAGTGGAAAAAGCCGAGGAGTTGTCATCTCTAGTCAGAGACCTCCTAAAACCGGGACAGGTGTCGGTACATCAATGCACACGAGTCCTGGGAAAAATGGTAGCTTTGTACGAAGCAATTCCATTCGGAAGGTTCCACGCAAGGACTTTCCAGTGGGACCTGTTGGACAAATGGTCCGGGTCCCATCTCCAGATGCAACAGCGGATAACCCTGTCAGCAAGGACCAGGGTGTCGCTGCTGTGGTGGCTGCAGAGGGCTCATCTACTAGAGGGCCGCAGATTCGGAATACAGGACTGGGTCCTGGTGACCACGGATGCCAGCCTTCGGGGCTGGGGCGCAGTCACACTGGGAAGAAATTTCCAAGGACTGTGGTTAAATCAGGAGATTTCGCTTCACATAAATATTCTAGAGCTAAGGGCCATTTACAATGTCCTAAGCCAAGCAAGGCCCCTGCTTCAGAACCAGCCGGTACTGATCCAATCAGACAACATCACGGCGGTCGCCCATTTAAACAGACAGGGCGGCACAAGAAGCAGGAGGGCAATGGCAGAAGCCACAGATATTGCGCCAGGTCAAAGGACCCTCAGGCGATCGTTGTGGACGCTCTAGTAACACCGTGGGTGTACCAGTCGGTTTATGTGTTTCCTCCTCTGCCTCTCATTCCCAAGGTACTGAAAATAATACGAAGGCGAGGAGTGAAAACTATACTCGTGGTTCCGGATTGGCCAAGAAGAGCTTGGTACCCAGAACTTCAAGAGATGCTTTCAGAGGACCCTTGGCCTCTGCCGCTCAGACAGGACCTGCTGCAGCAGGGGCCCTGTCTGTTCCAAGACTTACCGCGGCTACGTTTGACGGCATGGCGGTTGAACACCGGATCCTGAAGGAAAAGGGCATTCCGGAGGAAGTCATCCCTACCCTGATCAAAGCCAGGAAGGATGTCACCGCAAAACATTATCACAGCATTTGGCGGAAATATGTTGCTTGGTGTGAGGCCAGGAAGGCCCCAACGGAGGAATTTAAACTGGGTCGATTCCTGCATTTCCTGCAAGCAGGGGTGACGTTGGGCCTCAAATTGGGGTCCATTAAGGTCCAGATTTCGGCCCTGACGATTTTCTTCCAGAAAGAACTGGTTTCACTGCCTGAAGTTCAGACTTTTGTCAAAGGAGTTCTGCGTATTCAGCCTCCTTTTGTGCCCCCAGTGGCACCTTGGGATCTCAATGTGGTTTTGGAGTTCCTGAAATCACATTGGTTTGAACCATTTAAGACTGTGGATTTGAAATATCTCACGTGGAAAGTGGTCATGCTGTTGGCCCTGGCTTCGGCCAGGCGTGTGTCAGAATTGGCGGCTTTGTCCTATAAAAGCCCTTATCTGATTTTCCTTATGGATAGGGCAGAGTTGAGGACTCGTCCTCAGTTTCTCCCGAAGGTGGTATCAGCGTTTCACTTGAACCAGCCTATTGTGGTGCCTGCGGCTACTAGGAACTTGGAGGATTCCAAGTTACTGGACGTAGTCAGGGCCCTGAAAATTTATGTTTCCAGGACGGCTGGAGTCAGGAAAACTGACTCGCTGTTTATCCTGTATGCACCCAACAAACTGGGTGCTCCTGCTTCTAAGCAGACTATTGCGCGCTGGATTTGTAGCACTATTCAGCTGGCGCAGTCTGCGGTGGGACTACCGCAGCCTAAATCTGTAAAAGCCCATTCCACAAGGAAGGTGGGCTCATCTTGGGCGGCTGCCCGAGGGGTCTCGGCTTTACAACTTTGCCGAGCTGCTACTTGGTCAGGGGCAAAACTCGTTTGCAAAATTCTACAAATTTGATACCCTGGCTGAGGAGGACCTGGAGTTCTCTCATTCAGTGTTGCAGAGTCATCCGCACTCTCCCGCCCGTTTGGGAGCTTTGGTATAATCCCCATGGTCCTTACGGAGTCCCCAGCATCCACTAGGACGTCAGAGAAAATAAGAATTTACTCACCGGTAATTCTATTTCTCGTAGTCCGTAGTGGATGCTGGGCGCCCATCCCAAGTGCGGATTGTCTGCAATACTTGTAAATAGTTATTGTTACACAAATTGGGTTGTTATTGCGAGCCATCTGTTCAGAGGCTCCGTTGTTATCATACTGTTAACCGGGGTTCCTATCACGAGTTATACGGTGTGATTGGTGTGGCTGGTATGAGTCTTACCCGGGATTCAAAATCCTTCCTTATTGTGTCAGCTCTTCCGGGCACAGTGTCCTAACTGAGGCTTGGAGGAGGGTCATAGGGGGAGGAGCCAGTGCACACCAGATAGACCTAAATCTTTCTTTAGATGTGCCCAGTCTCCTGCGGAGCCGTCTATTCCCCATGGTCCTTACGGAGTCCCCAGCATCCACTACGGACTACGAGAAATAGAATTACCGGTGAGTAAATTCTTATTTTTTTAACACAACTGCCATTTAAAAGACATTTATTTTTATTTTGGGGACTATTAATGTGCGTGAAAATCCCAGCGGATCGTCATTTTCTGAGATAATAAAACCAAACCCCACTGGCATCAACATTTATTCCATGGTCAAAGTCTCTGATATAATTTTTATTCCCCATTCTGGTGTTCGGTCTAAACAATAACTGAACCTCTTGACCATGTCTGCATGCTTTGAGCTGCTGCCATATGATTGACTGATTCCATATTTGCATGAACTGAGTGTATATATAGGCACATCTACAGTAACATCCGTTAATGAAAAGAAATGTTTTTTGCTTAAAGTATGCAAAAATGATGTGCCGCGAAACCCATTGGGCCTGATTCAGAGATGTATGCAATGTCATATGTGGTCTGGGGATGGCGGTCGCAGTAATGATTTATTTGCAAAGTGATGGACAGTCAGGCACCGTTTGTGGGTGGTATCAGGGGAGTAGAGACTCAAATGCAGGTTCAATGGCTCCAATGTTTTGCTGTACTACCATAGGGTTACTATGATGGCTCAGTGGTGGAGCAGAAACACAGATTATGGATGTCTCTATGCAACTCCCGACTGATGCAAGATTAGCATATTTTCACACAGCTGCTGTGTATAAATCCACAGCTTGAATGCATTTGCTTACATCTCTGCATCAGGTCCAATGTTGGTAGCAAGTGTTTATCAACACAAAGTAGCAGCCAGAGATACTGCAGAAGACTAGAATCAATCAGAAAGAGTCCACTCTTTTTTTACTTGAAGCCCGAGGTGCGTGGCTTCAGCACCCAGTGTCTGTGCCAAACGTGCTGGGGGCATAGGTTCTTGGACCCTCTCCAAAAGGAGAAGGGCCCCGTTACTCCCCAACCCCTCAGAGACAAAAGGTCTACTGAGGGGAAAAAGGGACTGTGGGTCCCCCCTTGCCAAAGCGTAGATGGACCCTGTCACGTCTGGCAGGGTTTGAGGATCCGGCAGCTGAGATTTGCCCGAGGAGGTAGCAGGCTGTGAATGAACCAGATGAGGGGGCTGGATATAGTTCTTTCGCATGGGACACAGAGCAATGAAGAACGTAGGCGGGGTTTGAGAGTCAATGGAAAGTATTTATTATGTACAGAGCTGAGGTAGGGAACTGAGGCTGAAGCACAATGGTTAAAGACGTGGCTGGAGGTGAAGAACTGCGGACTGTGATTTGAAAGACGAGACTGTAGATGATGAACTGTGGAACTGTGGATGGTAGTTGAAAACGTGGCTGGAGACAAGGACTGTGGACTGTGGTTTGGAAAACGAGGCTTGAAGATAATAATCTGCAGGCTGTTGTCAGTGGTACAAAGGCATGGCTGGTGAAGGAGATCTGTGGAGTGTGGCTTGAAAGACGAGGCAGAAGACCCGGGGCCGACTGTGCCCAAAGAGTCTAACTGGACCGGGTTTTCCAGGAGTGCTTCCACAGGCAAGAAACGGCAGGGCTGCAGCAGCAACAGAGAAACGACCAAGCAGGATCAGGAGGAACCAAGATACAGCAGGAATCCTGGGAGCACAGGCTAAAGCACCTACAACAGGGTTGTAACTTGAAGCACTGGCATCCCTGTCCTAAACCAGCCCCCTTTTATAGGGAGAGCTTCCCCTGGATTGGCTGGAAGAAACAAGAAACAGGAACTATGCTTAAAACTTGGTCTCCAACATGGCGCCGCCCAGTAATGCAGACCTTTTTGCAAAGCCACATTGCTCACTGCCCCTGGTCTCCAAGCAACGGTTCAGCAAGAGCGACCCGCTGTAGCGGCATCCCGCCGCCACGAGCGGACCCCCTCACCTCCGCTACTGCTGCCCACGGATCCGGCGCAGCAGCCCACCTCCGCCGCTGCCCGCACAACGCCAAGGAAGCCAGCCCCGCGGCCCCAGCGTACCGGTAAGACTCCGGACGCTGACAGTACCCCCCCTTTTGCGGGTGGACTCCGGACACCTATGTGGTTTAGTTGGAAACTTGGCACGAAATGTCCGAAGAAGTCTTGGAGCATGGACATCCTCTGCATCTACCCAAGATCTCTCCTCTGGCCCATACCCTTTCCAATCAACAAGGTACTGGATGCGACCATAACGTCTGCGAGAATCGAGGATCTTGTGTGATTTAGGCAGAGCGTCTCTGAACCGATTAAGTACCAGTGGTTTTAAGAGAGAAATAAGAAATGCATTAGGAATTCTTAACTGCGGAGGTAATTTCACTTTATAAGCCACAGGATTCAACACTCTTTCGATTGGGTAAGGCCCAATAAATCTGGGAGCAAACTTTTTTGTAGGAACCTTTAATCTTAGGTTATGTGTGGAAACCCAAACCCGATCTCCTACCTTAAGGCTTGGTACAGCTTTTCGTTTCAGATCTGCATAGGTCTTATATCTCTTGGATGTCTTGAGCAAAGTCTTGTGAACTTGTTTCCAGGCTTCAGTAAATTGACGAAGTGTTGACTCTGCGGCCGGAACCTCGAGCGTAGGCAGAAGTTGGAAGTCAGGAACTCTTGGATGGTAACCATAATTAATGAAGAATGGAGAAGATTTTGTGGCAGAGTGATAAAGATTGTTATGGGCAAATTCTGCGAACGGGAGGAAGTCCAGCCAGTCGTCCTGTGAGGAGGACATGAATAAACGCAGAAAAGTCTCCAGATCCTGGTTCACTCTCTCTGTTTGACCATCCGTTTGAGGATGATATCCTGAGGAGAAGTTTAATTTCATGCCAAGAGCAGAACATAGGGATCTCCAAAACCTGGCCACAAATTGAGGACCTCTATCAGACACGATCTCCTGGGGTAGACCATGGAGTCGAAAGATCTCTGCTATAAACAATTTTGCCAACTGGGATGCAGATGGAAGATTAGCCAGAGGAACAAAGTGTGCCATTTTAGAGAATCGGTCAACTATGACCCATACGGTGTTCCGCCCACCAGACATAGGTAAATCTGTAATAAAGTCCATAGAAATATGCGTCCATGGTCTTAGTGGTACCGGCAAAGGATGGAGTAACCCGGCTGGTGGACCTTTGGGACTTTTATGCTGGGCACATTTTGGACAGGCAGCTACGAATTCCTGAACGTCAGTCCTGAGATGAGGCCACCAGTAGGAGCGTTGAATGAATTTAAGTGTCTTATGACCGCCCGCATGGCCCATGAAGGAGGAGGAGTGAGCCCATGTAAGAAGTTTTTTGCGAAGATTTGGTGCAACGAAGATCTTCCCTGGAGGAGGAAGTGGAGAGGTATTAGTTGCAGAAAAAGAGGTGGATTCCAGGATAAATTGCTCTTTTGAACGGTCAGAGGGTTCTTCTGAACTTAGGGAGCGAGATAATGCATCTGCCTTTTTGTTGAGGGAACCTGGTCTGTAACTGAGTTTAAAATTAAAACGGGTAAAGAAGAGTGCCCATCTTGCTTGGCGTGGGTTCAGACATCGGGCTGACTGTAGATACAGGAGGTTCTTGTGATCCGTGGTCACCGAAATTGGATGCTGAGCTCCCTCCAACAAATACCTCCACTCCTCAAAGGCCAACTTAATTGCCAGTAATTCCTGTTCCCCAATAGCGTAATTCTGTTCAGCGGGGGAGAATCTTCGCGAGAAGAATGCACAAGGATGGACCTTCTTGTCCTCGAAAAGCTGGGATAATACTGCTCCTACTCCTACAGTAGTGGCATCAACCTCCACCAAGAACGGACGGCTGAGATCGGGTTGTCGAAGAACTGGAGCAGTCGTGAAGGCCTCCTTTAAAGATGAAAAAGCTTCCAAAGCCTCCGGAGACCACTTGGCAGGATCAGCTCCCTTCCTAGTTAATGCGGTTATAGGAGCTATGACAGAAGAATAATTTTGAATGAATCTTCGGTAGAAGTTAGCAAACCCCAGGAAACGTTGAATTCCTTTAAGGGTAGCTGGAAGTGCCCAATCCTGAATCGCCTGGACTTTAGCGGGGTCCATCTGTAACCTCTGCCCTGAAAGAATGTAACCGAGGAATGGAATCGTGGGTACTTCAAAGGTGCACTTCTCTAACTTACAGAATAACTGATTCCTTCGTAAACGAGTTAACACTTCTTTGACTTGTTCCCGGTGGGTCTTCAGATCCCTAGAAAAAATGAGGATGTCATCCAGATACACTACCAAGCAGTCATAGAGGAGATCTCTGAAGATTTCGTTAACGAACTCTTGAAAGACGGCTGGGGAGTTGCATAGGCCAAAAGGCATTACCAGGTATTCGTAATGGCCGTCGCGGGTATTAAATGCCGTCTTCCATTCGTCCCCTGGGCGAATACGTATAAGATTGTAGGCCCCCCGTAAGTCCAACTTAGTAAATACAGTAGCTCCTTTAACACGGTCGAACAGTTCTGGAATCAGAGGTAACGGATATCTGTTCTTAATTGTTATGTCATTGAGACCTCTATAGTCAATACAGGGCCGCAACCCCCCATCCTTCTTTTTGACGAAGAAAAACCCTGCTCCGGCCGGAGATGTAGAAGACCTGATGAACCCTTTCTCCAAGTTCTCCCGTATATACTCCGACATGTCCTGTGTCTCGGGAAGTGAGAGAGGGTAAATTCGACCTCGGTGAGGAGTCTTACCGGGTACTAGCTCAATTGGACAATCCCAAGTACGATGCGGGGGCAAGGTGTCCGCCCCATGCTTACTGAAAACATCTTGAAAAGATTGGTACTCCACAGGAAGGCTGGAAGGGTTGGAAGAACAGAGAGGTCTAACTGAAGGTAAACAGTTCTGAAAGCAGTCTTGTCCCTAAGAGAGAACATCCATAGTTTGCCAATCTATGTGGGGTTTGTGTCTGATTAACCATGGAAACCCTAGGATTAGTTCATGAGAGGCTTTAGGAATTACAAGGAAAGAGATTTTTTCTGAATGGAGAACTCCGACCTTCAGCTTGAGAGGAATAGTACGAAAGGATATAATACCCTCTGGGATATAACTTCCATCCACTGCGGTAACAGAAATGGTACGATCCAAAGGAACCATTTGTATTCCAGATCGTTTGACCAAAGCTGACGTAATGAAGCTTTCGGCGGCTCCGGAGTCGAGTAGTGCAGGGATGAGAAGAGAAGAAGAAGGGAGCTCCAATTGGGTTAACAGGACAGACTCTTTCTTGGTATGTAATTCTGAGAATTCTCCTAGCTTGACCTCTCCAGCACAAACTAGGAGCGGGCGTTTCCCGGACGTAGACTGCAAGTTTTAACAAAGTGATCAGATGCACCACAATACAGGCAGAGGTTCCCTTGTCGCCGTCTCTGACGTTCTTCATTGGAGAGGTGGGAGCGATTAATCTGCATGGGTTCTTCCACAGTTGGTGATGATGGTGTTGGTGGAAGAACAACTCTAGGCTTAGGGCGATCTGACCGCAACCTCTCCATACAGCATTCTCTGTACCTCAGATCTAACTTATTGCATAAAGAAATTAGTTTATCCAACTTATCAGGTACGTCCTGAGTTGCGAGGTCATCTTTGATCTTTTCGGAGAGACCGCTCCAGAAAGCTGCAATGAGAGCCTCCTCGTTCCAGTTCAGTTCTGAGGAAAGGGTGCGAAACTGGATCACGTACTGACTGACCGTACGCATGCCCTGACGCAGGCGCAGGATCTCCAATGAGGCAGCAGAAGTCCTGCCCGGTTCGTCGAAGATTCTTCGAAAGGTGGCCATGAATTCTGGATAGTTAGATAAGATGGGATCCATCCTCTCCCACAAAGGTGAAGCCCATTCCAGCGCTTGCCCGGTAAGTAAAGAAATTATATAGGCTACTTTGGTTCGTGCTGATGGGAAGTTGGCCGACTGTAGTTTGAACTGGATTTCGCACTGGTTAAGAAACCCGTGGCATTGTTTTGGATTCCCATCAAATTTACTGGGAGGTGGCAAATGCAAACGTGGAAGTGGTACTGGTACAGGAGGAAGCAGGACCGGAGGTGCCAATGTGGGAGCAGCTGTAGATACTTGAGGTGCCGTCATGACAACACAGAAAGAATCGAGACGTTCGGACATACTCTGCATGAACTGCACGATTTGAGATTGTGTGGCCTCCTGCTTACTTAAGCGAGACCAGATATTTGCAGATGAATCCCCTCCTGAGGCCTGATCACCCGTCCAATCCATTGGGCCAGTGCTTACTGTCACGTCTGGCAGGGTTTGAGGATCCGGCAGCTGAGATTTGCCCGAGGAGGTAGCAGGCTGTGAATGAACCAGATGAGGGGGCTGGATATAGTTCCTTCGCATGGGACACAGAGCAATGAAGAACGTAGGCGGGGTTTGAGAGTCAATGGAAAGTATTTATTATGTACAGGACTGAGGTAGGGAACTGAGGCTGAAGCACAATGGTTAAAGACGTGGCTGGAGGTGAAGAACTGCGGACTGTGATTTGAAAGACGAGACTGTAGATGATGAACTGTGGAACTGTGGATGGTAGTTGAAAACGTGGCTGGAGACAAGGACTGTGGACTGTGGTTTGGAAAACGAGGCTTGAAGATAATAATCTGCAGGCTGTGGTCAGTGGTACAAAGGCGTGGCTGGTGAAGGAGATCTGTGGAGTGTGGCTTGAAAGATGAGGCAGAAGACCCGGGGCCGACTGTGCCCAAAGAGTCTAACTGGACCGGGTTTTCCAGGAGTGCTTCCACAGGCAAGAAACGGCAGGGCTGCAGCAGCAACAGAGAAACGACCAAGCAGGATCAGGAGGAACCAAGATACAGCAGGAATCCTGGGAGCACAGGCTAAAGCACCTACAACAGGGTTGTAACTTGAAGCACTGGCATCCCTGTCCTAAACCAGCCCCCTTTTATAGGGAGAGCTTCCCCTGGATTGGCTGGAAGAAACAAGAAACAGGAACTATGCTTAAAACTTGGTCTCCAACATGGCGCCGCCCAGTAATGCAGACCTTTTTGCAAAGCCACATTGCTCACTGCCCCTGGTCTCCAAGCAACGGTTCAGCAAGAGCGACCCGCTGTAGCGGCGTCCCGCCGCCACGAGCGGACCCCCCTCACCTCCGCTACTGCTGCCCACGGATCCGGCGCAGCAGCCCACCTCCGCCGCTGCCCGCACAACGCCAAGGAAGCCAGCCCCGCGGCCCCAGCGTACCGGTAAGACTCCGGACGCTGACAGTACCCCCCCTTTTGCGGGTGGACTCCGGACACCTATGTGGTTTAGTTGGAAACTTGGCATGAAATGTCCGAAGAAGTCTTGGAGCATGGACATCCTCTGCATCTACCCAAGATCTCTCCTCTGGCCCATACCCTTTCCAATCAACAAGGTACTGGATGCGACCATAACGTCTGCGAGAATCGAGGATCTTGTGTGATTTAGGCAGAGCGTCTCTGAACCGATTAAGTACCAGTGGTTTTAAGAGAGAAATAAGAAATGCATTAGGAATTCTTAACTGCGGAGGTAATTTCACTTTATAAGCCACAGGATTCAACACTCTTTCGATTGGGTAAGGCCCAATAAATCTGGGAGCAAACTTTTTTGTAGGAACCTTTAATCTTAGGTTACGTGTGGAAACCCAAACCCGATCTCCTACCTTAAGGCTTGGTACAGCTTTTCGTTTCAGATCTGCATAGGTCTTATATATCTTGGATGTCTTGAGCAAAGTCTTGTGAACTTGTTTCCAGGCTTCAGTAAATTGACGAAGTGTTGACTCTGCGGCCGGAACCTCGAGCGTAGGCAGAAGTTGGAAGTCAGGAACTCTTGGATGGTAACCATAATTAATGAAGAATGGAGAAGATTTTGTGGCAGAGTGATAAAGATTGTTATGGGCAAATTCTGCGAACGGGAGGAAGTCCAGCCAGTCGTCCTGTGAGGAGGACATGAATAAACGCAGAAAAGTCTCCAGATCCTGGTTCACTCTCTCTGTTTGACCATCCGTTTGAGGATGATATCCTGAGGAGAAGTTTCATTTCATGCCAAGAGCAGAACATAGGGATCTCCAAAACCTGGCCACAAATTGAGGACCTCTATCAGACACGATCTCCTGGGGTAGACCATGGAGTCGAAAGATCTCTGCTATAAACAATTTTGCCAACTGGGATGCAGATGGAAGATTAGCCAGAGGAACAAAGTGTGCCATCTTAGAGAATCGGTCAACTATGACCCATACGGTGTTCCGCCCACCAGACATAGGTAAATCTGTAATAAAGTCCATAGAAATATGCGTCCATGGTCTTAGTGGTACCGGCAAAGGATGGAGTAACCCGGCTGGTGGACCTTTGGGACTTTTATGCTGGGCACATTTTGGACAGGCAGCTACGAATTCCTGAACGTCAGTCCTGAGATGAGGCCACCAGTAGGAGCGTTGAATGAATTTAAGTGTCTTATGACCGCCCGCATGGCCCATGAAGGAGGAGGAGTGAGCCCATGTAAGAAGTTTTTTGCGAAGATTTGGTGCAACGAAGATCTTCCCTGGAGGAGGAAGTGGAGAGGTATTAGTTGCAGAAAAAGAGGTGGATTCCAGGATAAATTGCTCTTTTGAACGGTCAGAGGGTTCTTCTGAACTTAGGGAGCGAGATAATGCATCTGCCTTTTTGTTGAGGGAACCTGGTCTGTAACTGAGTTTAAAATTAAAACGGGTAAAGAAGAGTGCCCATCTTGCTTGGCGTGGGTTCAGACATCGGGCTGACTGTAGATACAGGAGGTTCTTGTGATCCGTGGTCACCGAAATTGGATGCTGAGCTCCCTCCAACAAATACCTCCACTCCTCAAAGGCCAACTTAATTGCCAGTAATTCCTGTTCCCCAATAGCGTAATTCTGTTCAGCGGGGGAGAATCTTCGCGAGAAGAATGCACAAGGATGGACCTTCTTGTCCTCGAAAAGCTGGGATAATACTGCTCCTACTCCTACAGTAGTGGCATCAACCTCCACCAAGAACGGACGGCTGAGATCGGGTTGTCGAAGAACTGGAGCAGTCGTGAAGGCCTCCTTTAAAGATGAAAAAGCTTCCAAAGCCTCCGGAGACCACTTGGCAGGATCAGCTCCCTTCCTAGTTAATGCGGTTATAGGAGCTATGACAGAAGAATAATTTTGAATGAATCTTCGGTAGAAGTTAGCAAACCCCAGGAAACGTTGAATTCCTTTAAGGGTAGCTGGAAGTGCCCAATCCTGAATCGCCTGGACTTTAGCGGGGTCCATCTGTAACCTCTGCCCTGAAAGAATGTAACCGAGGAATGGAATCGTGGGTACTTCAAAGGTGCACTTCTCTAACTTACAGAATAACTGATTCCTTCGTAAACGAGTTAACACTTCTTTGACTTGTTCCCGGTGGGTCTTCAGATCCCTAGAAAAAATGAGGATGTCATCCAGATACACTACCAAGCAGTCATAGAGGAGATCTCTGAAGATTTCGTTAACGAACTCTTGAAAGACGGCTGGGGCGTTGCATAGGCCAAAAGGCATTACCAGGTATTCGTAATGGCCGTCGCGGGTATTAAATGCCATCTTCCATTCGTCCCCTGGGCGAATACGTATAAGATTGTAGGCCCCCCGTAAGTCAAACTTAGTAAATACAGTAGCTCCTTTAACACGGTCGAACAGTTCTGGAATCAGAGGTAACGGATATCTGTTCTTAATTGTTATGTCATTGAGACCTCTATAGTCAATACAGGGCCGCAACCCCCCATCCTTCTTTTTGACGAAGAAAAACCCTGCTCCGGCCGGAGATGTAGAAGACCTGATGAACCCTTTCTCCAAGTTCTCCCGTATATACTCCGACATGTCCTGTGTCTCGGGAAGTGAGAGAGGGTAAATTCGACCTCGGTGAGGAGTCTTACCGGGTACTAGCTCAATTGGACAATCCCAAGTACGATGCGGGGGCAAGGTGTCCGCCCCATGCTTACTGAAAACATCTTGAAAAGATTGGTACTCCACAGGAAGGCTGGAAGGGTTGGAAGAACAGAGAGGTCTAACTGAAGGTAAACAGTTCTGAAAGCAGTCTTGTCCCTAAGAGAGAACATCCATAGTTTGCCAATCTATGTGGGGATTGTGTCTGATTAACCATGGAAACCCTAGGATTAGTTCATGAGAGGCTTTAGGAATTACAAGGAAAGAGATTTTTTCTGAATGGAGAACTCCGACCTTCAGCTTGAGAGGAATAGTACGAAAGGATATAATACCCTCTGGGATATAACTTCCATCCACTGCGGTAACAGAAATGGTACGATCCAAAGGAACCATTTGTATTCCAGATCGTTTGACCAAAGCTGACGTAATGAAGCTTTCGGCGGCTCCGGAGTCGAGTAGTGCAGGGAAGAGAAGAGAAGAAGAAGGGAGCTCCAATTGGGTTAACAGGACAGACTCTTTCTTGGTATGTAATTCTGAGAATTCTCCTAGCTTGACCTCTCCAGCACAAACTAGGAGCGGGCGTTTCCCGGACGTAGACTGCAAGTTTTAACAAAGTGATCAGATGCACCACAATACAGGCAGAGGTTCCCTTGTCGCCGTCTCTGACGTTCTTCATTGGAGAGGTGGGAGCGATTAATCTGCATGGGTTCTTCCACAGTTGGTGATGATGGTGTTGGTGGAAGAACAACTCTAGGCTTAGGGCGATCTGACCGCAACCTCTCCATACAGCATTCTCTGTACCTCAGATCTAACTTATTGCATAAAGAAATTAGTTTATCCAACTTATCAGGTACGTCCTGAGTTGCGAGGTCATCTTTGATCTTTTCGGAGAGACCGCTCCAGAAAGCTGCAATGAGAGCCTCCTCGTTCCAGTTCAGTTCTGAGGAAAGGGTGCGAAACTGGATCACGTACTGACTGACCGTACGCATGCCCTGACGCAGGCGCAGGATCTCCAATGAGGCAGCAGAAGTCCTGCCCGGTTCGTCGAAGATTCTTCGAAAGGTGGCCATGAATTCTGGATAGTTAGATAAGATGGGATCCATCCTCTCCCACAAAGGTGAAGCCCATTCCAGCGCTTGCCCGGTAAGTAAAGAAATTATATAGGCTACTTTGGTTCGTGCTGATGGGAAGTTGGCCGACTGTAGTTTGAACTGGATTTCGCACTGGTTAAGAACCCCGTGGCATTGTTTTGGATTCCCATCAAATTTACTGGGAGGTGGCAAATGCAAACGTGGAAGTGGTACTGGTACAGGAGGAAGCAGGACCGGAGGTGCCAATGTGGGAACAGCTGTAGATACTTGAGGTGCCGTCATGACAACACAGAAAGAATCGAGACGTTCGGACATACTCTGCATGAACTGCACGATTTGAGATTGTGTGGCCTCCTGCTTACTTAAGCGAGACCAGATATTTGCAGATGAATCCCCTCCTGAGGCCTGATCACCCGTCCAATCCATTGGGCCAGTGCTTACTGTCACGTCTGGCAGGGTTTGAGGATCCGGCAGCTGAGATTTGCCCGAGGAGGTAGCAGGCTGTGAATGAACCAGATGAGGGGGCTGGATATAGTTCCTTCGCATGGGACACAGAGCAATGAAGAACGTAGGCGGGGTTTGAGAGTCAATGGAAAGTATTTATTATGTACAGGACTGAGGTAGGGAACTGAGGCTGAAGCACAATGGTTAAAGACGTGGCTGGAGGTGAAGAACTGCGGACTGTGATTTGAAAGACGAGACTGTAGATGATGAACTGTGGAACTGTGGATGGTAGTTGAAAACGTGGCTGGAGACAAGGACTGTGGACTGTGGTTTGGAAAACGAGGCTTGAAGATAATAATCTGCAGGCTGTGGTCAGTGGTACAAAGGCGTGGCTGGTGAAGGAGATCTGTGGAGTGTGGCTTGAAAGACGAGGCAGAAGACTCGGGGCCGACTGTGCCCAAACAGTCTAACTGGACCGGGTTTTCCAGGAGTGCTTCCACAGGCAAGAAACGGCAGGGCTGCAGCAGCAACAGAGAAACGACCAAGCAGGATCAGGAGGAACCAAGATACAGCAGGAATCCTGGGAGCACAGGCTAAAGCACCTACAACAGGGTTGTAACTTGAAGCACTGGCATCCCTGTCCTAAACCAGCCCCCTTTTATAGGGAGAGCTTCCCCTGGATTGGCTGGAAGAAACAAGAAACAGGAACTATGCTTAAAACTTGGTCTCCAACATGGCGCCGCCCAGTAATGCAGACCTTTTTGCAAAGCCACATTGCTCACTGCCCCTGGTCTCCAAGCAACGGTTCAGCAAGAGCGACCCGCTGTAGCGGCGTCCCGCCGCCACGAGCGGACCCCCTCACCTCCGCTACTGCTGCCCACGGATCCGGCGCAGCAGCCCACCTCCGCCGCTGCCCGCACAACGCCAAGGAAGCCAGCCCCGCGGCCCCAGCGTACCGGTAAGACTCCGGACGCTGACAGTACCCCCCCCTTTTGCGGGTGGACTCCGGACACCTATGTGGTTTAGTTGGAAACTTGGCATGAAATGTCCGAAGAAGTCTTGGAGCATGGACATCCTCTGCATCTACCCAAGATCTCTCCTCTGGCCCATACCCTTTCCAATCAACAAGGTACTGGATGCGACCATAACGTCTGCGAGAATCGAGGATCTTGTGAATCTCAAATTCATCTCCATGTGCTGATTGGATCTTGGGTAATTTAGGCAGAGCGGCTCTGAACCGATTAAGTACCCCCTCACCTCCGCTACTGCTGCCCACGGATCCGGCGCAGCAGCCCACCTCCGCCGCTGCCCGCACAACGCCAAGGAAGCCAGCCCCGCGGCCCCAGCGTACCGGTAAGACTCCGGACGCTGACAGACCCCCGGGTATCCCCAAGGTTGGCCGAAGCTTCCCCCTGGGGATCGAAACAGCCTCTGGCCCTCCCCAAAAGGAGAGGGCCTCGGCAACTAGGAGAGAGGGTGGCCCATAAGGGTCTCTCCTAAACCCCAACAAAAAAACTGTGACGTGACTTACAGAAAACATAAATAAGGGCAGTTTAGTGAAAAATAGTGCGAAACACGTGAATAAATAAATAAGCCCCAGCCAGAAGGCCGGGTGGGGGGGGGGGGGGTAGGGGTATAAAAAAGTATCCCTGCCCTAGCCAACAGGCCAGGGCAAAGGATAGTGGGTGCAGACAGGAAGGGTTGAAGTGTTCTGTGCTAAAGTGCCCTAGTGCAATGGTGGTCTGAATCCCCAGTGCATTTCAGGCACCCCTGTCCCTTCCAGTTCCAGGGGCACAAAACACCTCGAGCTTCAAGCTGCTCCTGACCCCTCAGCCAGACCAAGCTTCATACTCACTCTGTGCCAGGGTCAACCCCCAGTACGAGAGCAGATACTAGACCAGGCCATTCCCGCTCCACGTAAGGGGTCTTATTTCAACCCCTAAGAAGGCAACGGATGCTAAGGACAGTTTTTCTCCACTCTTGACCAGAGGCCTTGCCACACCCCGGCATGGTACTCCACAAGGTGTTTCTCCATTCCACACTAGGGACCTCTCACGCTCCCAGTGTAAGAACAGGTACTCCACCAAGTGTTTCCCTTGAGCAAGTACTACACTTGATCTTAGTCAAAAGGCCGAGAGTCCACTCTTAATGATCCAGATGCTTATAAACAAACCATTACTATCCCAAGTGATTTGGCAGAAATCTAAGGGCACTTGAGAAAACTGAGGTGCACTGTATGATTAAAGCAAGTTCTGCAATGCACCGTGGGGCTTATGTAAATTATATCCACAGACAATGGAATTGCACTAATTTTGAAGCGGGATCACCAGACTATGGGGGTAATTCAGACCTGATCATAGCAGCAAATTTGTTAGCAGTTGGGCAAAACCATGTGCACTGCAGGTGGGGCAGATATAACATGTGCAGAGAGAGTTAGATTTGGGTGGGGTGTATTCAAACTGAAATCTAAATTGCAGTGTAAAAAAAAAGCAGCCAGTATTTATCCTGCACAGAAACAAAATAACCCACCCAAATCTAACTCTCACATGTTATATCTGCCTCCCCTGCAGTGCACATGGTTTTGCCCATCTGCTAATAAATTTGCTGCTACGATCAGGGGGTTTATTTACTAATATTCGTGTTTGAGTCGGTTTGGGTAGAGTTTAAACTCATTTTTTATCGGGTGCATTTTCCTGCAACTTTTTGAATCTATGGAGGTCATTCCGAGTTGTTCGCTCGCAAGGCGATTTTAGCAGAGTTGCTCACGCTAAGCCGCCGCCTACTGGGAGTGAATCTTAGCATCTTAAAATTGCGAACGACGTATTCGCAATTTTGCGATTACAAACTTCTTAGCAGTTTCAGAGTAGCTTCAGACTTACTCGGCATCTGCTATCAGTTCAGTGCTTGTCGTTCCTGGTTTGACGTCACAAACACACCCAGCGTTCGCCCAGACACTCCCCCGTTTCTCCAGCCACTCCTGCGTTTTTTCCGGAAACGGTAGCGTTTTTTCCCACACGCCCATAAAACGGCCTGTTTCCGCCCAGAAACACCCATTTCCTGTCAATCACACTACGATCGCCTGAGCGAAGAAAAAGCCGTGAGTAAAAATCCTAACTTCATAGCAAATTTACTTGGCGCAGTCGCAGTGCGGACATTGCGCATGCGCACTAAGCGGAAAATCGCTGCGATGCGATGAAATTTACCGAGCGAACAACTTGGAATGAGGGCCTATCTACGATAATTTACTAAGCTGCCGAGTTTTTCCGATGTCGATGTGATTCGTATTGTCGGGCAGTGTTTTACGGGAGTGATTAGTAAAACACTGCCGGACAGAACACAATGAATCCCGGCCGGATCTGTGAGATCCATGCAGGGCTTCATTGTGTGCATTATGACAGGTGATGAAAGGGTTAAAAAAAAAAAAAAATTGCGTGAGGTCCCCCCTCCTATGCGTAACCAGCCTCAGGCTCTTTGAGCTGGTCCTGGTTGTAAAAATACAGGGGAAAAAAAGACATAGGGGTCCCCCGTATTTTTAACACCAGCACCGGGCTCCACTAGTCAGAGAGTTAATGCCACAGCCGGGGGACACTTTTATATTAGCATTACATCCCCAACTAGTCACCCCTGGCTGGAGGGGGGTAATCCCTTGATTTAAGGGGTCCCCACTCCTCCAGGGTACCCCGCCAGGGGTGACTAGTTGGGGATGTAATGCCAGGGCCGCAGGGACCAATATAAAAGTTGAGCATTCAGAGACAAACACCCAAATACGAATGAATAGAAAATTCCCGTGTTGTATGAACAAACATCCGTGTTTGACCGATGGTCTATTAATTCGTATTTCTGATCTCTGCCATGAAAACCAACACTGCCGAGATTTGTGCTTAGTAAATTCCTGTTTTGCCACTTAGAAAAAAAAAATCGGACAAAATCGGGACTTTAGTAAATAAACCCCCAGGTCTGAATTAGGCCCCATGCACAGAAGACTTTACACACCACTTTTGTTACCTATATCCGTCACCTCAGTTCTAGGACCCTCCTCTACCCATTATTTGTTACCAAGCTTTATTACAGCATATGGGGGCAGATGCATTAAGCCTGGAGAAGTGATAAAGCAGTGATAAATGCTAGGTGATAACGCACCAGCCAATCAGCTCATAACTGTTCATTTACATATTGGAGCTGATTAGCTGGTGTGTAATCACCTTGCATTTATCACTGCTTTATCACTTCTCC
Organism: Pseudophryne corroboree; assembly: GCF_028390025.1. Classification (NCBI taxonomy): domain Eukaryota; kingdom Metazoa; phylum Chordata; class Amphibia; order Anura; family Myobatrachidae; genus Pseudophryne; species Pseudophryne corroboree. The sequence goes on along the minus strand of NC_086449.1, from coordinate 110,501,634 downwards.
AGGCTTAATACATCTGCCCCAATATTCAAAAAGTGGTACCAATAATAACACACGCAATGAGATGCAGTTATTAGAGCGGCACCATAATGTTATGACATGCAAAATGTAGACAATCTCTGAATATTCAAAAGGTCAACATCTGCCTAGAGGGTTACGGTAAGAGAGAGTGAGAGTTAGTGTTAGACACATGGGGGGGCGGTGAGGCACTAGATGGAGGATTGGGCTACGGGGGGGTTTGGGTTAGGCACATGGAGGGAGGCTAGGGTTTGGTTAAGTGGGTGAGGCTAGGGTTGGGCTACGGTGGAGGAGGTTAGGGTTTGGCACTAGAGGGAGGGTTGGGCGTAAGGATTAGGGTTAGTGATAGGGTCAGTATACTCACTGACTTGCCAATTCATCACATGACCCAACCAGAACTGACAGTCACATGACTGCCGGGTCCAAAAGACGCTGCTGCACCCGTCACCGTTGGGCCATCAGGGACGTTACGTCAACATTCTATCATGTCAATATTTAATCAGTGCTAACGTGCTGCGTAGCAACATTATGACCATGTTGACATTCTCATGTTGCCATCATGAATGTAGATAAATCATACCACGCCACAATAAAACAACTGCAATCACAAATCATTTTCAACTTAATTTACTAACTACAAATGTATAGGATCAGGCAAATACAAAATTGTGTCTTGACTTTGGCAAAAGACATCTAAAACAACACGAGCCTACACACAGTCAGGTTTATTACCGGAAGCTCAAAGTACTGTATAGATAATGTTTTGCAATGGCATAACTATCATGGGAGCAGAGCGGTGGCTACAGAACCTGGTGGTAAGACCAACAATGACAGGTTTCCCCACGAGGCCACTGCTTCCTCCTCTGCTGTCTCAGCAGCAGGCATCAGAGATCACCTAGAGCTGTAGAACTCTTGTCTATGATCTTATTGCAGCAGCTGTTAACATTTTAACAGTATATTAAACTTTCAGTAAAAACATTGCTGGATGAAGGTCATTGTAGACAACTAGCAGGTGAGGCTGAGTGGTATACACGAAGCAAGTTACTAATGTAATGTCATTCTGGATAGTAATGGCCCTACTTGTGTAATGTTACAAATAAAGGATGATCATAGAAGAATAGTATGGTTGCATTTTAGGCCACTTTGTACAGCACTGGTGTTGTAACCACTGTCCATTATAAATATATACATTGAAGAAGCCATGCTACTGACATACATATTTTTTTGCACAGGACAACTGTGAACGTGAAGAATCTTCCCTCAGTCTGTGGATCCATGAGGCCAAAGGTCTTTCAAATTCTGGTCCTGGCTCCCGTGGTCGTTACTTCTGCGAGGTCCACCTGGATGGCTCTCTTTATGGTCGGACCTCAAGCAAGTCAGCTGAGGCTGGGGTGGTATTTTGGGGCGAGAGCTTTAATTTACGGGACTTGCCCTTTTCTTCAGGCCACGTTGCCCTTCATTTACTACGAGAGGGGAAGGAGGCTACAGGTGTGGGGACTGTGACATTGGCACTGGAAGGCATGAAGGAGGGAGTGGAGAGATGGGTACCTCTTGGTGGAGAAGTGACACTGAGGGTACGAGGCAGATACAGGAAGCTTTGTGTTCTGCCCCTGGTGCAGTACAAGGAGTTTGCAGAGTACCTTACATGGAGATATCTGAAACTGAGCAGAGCAATGGAACCCATTCTGAGTGCTCGGGAGAAAGAAGAGGTGGGGAGGTCACTGATTTATGTCCTACAGAGCACTGGCCAGGCCAAGGTGAGATGCGCATGTGTTAGAACTTTAACAAACTAATATTGTGCCTGTGTACTATTAAGGCTGAGCCAAATTGTCCCATTTCACTTTTTTCCTATAGGAGTTCTTGGTGGACCTAGGAGTAGCTGAGATTTCTCGTTATGATGTCCAAGACTCATTGATATTCCGTGAAAACACCATTGTTACAAAGGCTATAGAAGAGTATATGAAAATGGTGGGACAGACGTATCTGCAGGAGACCCTTGGTATGGAGCTGGTCTCCGAGGGGTATATTCAATTGTTTGAAAAGTCAGTTGGGTGTCTGTTTTTTCCTAACTAATAGACAGGGAAAAAACAGACACCAAACTGACTTTTCAAACATTTGAATTCCCCCCCAGAGAGTAGATATAATATATCAGGTGCAAATTGTCAGTCAAAGTTGGTAGCTGTCTCTGACAAAACAAGACTTGGTGCCACAAAATGATCATTAAACTTAAGGCCCATACACACTAGACGAGAAAGTAAAATATCTCGCTCAGAAGGGCCAAACTGAGCGAGATCTTTTACAATCTCGTCCAGTGTGTACACTCAATGTCATTAACGATACCCGCTCCGAACATGTACAGACGAAGGAGGTCCTCGTTAACGACAGCCATGCTGCAGATACAGCATGGGTGTCGTTCCCCCCTGCCGCCGCCCCCTTCCCTGCTGGCATCGCCAAGTGTGTATGCACTTGCCGATGGCGGCACCCACGCCGGGTCCCCACTGCAAATATCGGGATCGTGTAGTGTGTATGGGGCTTTAGTTTACCACCTGTTTTCAGTATGCTGGGCCTTCAGGTTACAACAGGCTTGTATTAGTAGGGGAGAGCCACTGCTTTTCCTGTCAGCCTGGGTCTGAGATAGACATACTATATCTAAGTCCAATTTTCAGGCGTTTCAATTTTCAGGAATTATGTGAGCTCCGTAAAGGCGTAAAGGACTAGGAGCAAATAAGTCAAGAGACCAGAGACTGCAGTCTTTGATCCTACATCATTTTGCTGAATTTTGAATGCGTTATGTGGATGATGGTTATAGGTTTTTTTTTGTTTTTCTCTGACGTCCTAGTGGATGCTGGGAACTCCGTAAGGACCATGGGGAATAGCGGCTCCGCAGGAGACTGGGCACAACTAAAGAAAGCTTTTAGGTCACCTGGTGTGCACTGGCTCCTCCCACTATGACCCTCCTCCAAGCCTCAGTTAGATTTTGTGCCCGGCCGAGGTTGGATGCACACTAGGGGCTCTCCTGAGCTTCTAGAAAGAAAGTATATAATTAGGTTTTTTATTTTACAGTGAGACCTGCTGGCAACAGGCTCACTGCAGCGAGGGACTAAGGGGAGAAGAAGCGAACCTACCTGCTTGCAGCTAGCTTGGGCTTCTTAGGCTACTGGACACCATTAGCTCCAGAGGGATCGACCGCATGGAACTGGCCTTGGTGTTCGGTCCCGGAGCCGCGCCGCCGTCCCCCTTACAGAGCCAGAAGTAAGAAGAGGTCCGGAAAATCGGCGGCAGAAGACATCAGTCTTCACCAAGGTAGCGCACAGCACTGCAGCTGTGCGCCATTGCTCCTCATACACACTTCACACTCCGGTCACTGAGGGTGCAGGGCGCTAGGGCGGGGCGCCCTGAGCAGCAATAAAAACACCTTGGCTGGCAAAAATACCACAATATATAGCCCCAGAGGCTATATATGTGATAATTACCCCTGCCAGAATCCATAAAAAAGCGGGAGAATAGTCCGCGAAAAAAGGGGCGGAGCTATCTCCTTCAGCACACTGGCGCCATTTCTCCCTCACAGCTCCGCTGGAAGGAAGCTCCCTGGCTCTCCCCTGCAGTCTACACTACAGAAAAGGGTAAAAAAGAGAGGGGGGGCACTAAATTTAGGCGCAGTATATATAACAGCAGCTATAGGGGACATAATTCAGTTAGTCCCTGCATTATATAGCGCTCTGGTGTGTGCTGGCATACTCTCACTCTGTCTCCCCAAAGGGCTTTTGTGGGTCCTGTCCTCTGTTAGAGCATTCCCTGTGTGTGTGCGGTGTGTCGGTACGGCTGTGTCGACATGTTTGATGAGGATAATGATGTGGAGGCGGAGCAGATGCCTATAGATGGGATGTCACCCACTGCGGGGCAGACACCTGAGTGGATGGACTTATGCAAGGAATTGCGTGCACGTGTCGACTCCTTACACAAAAATTTTTACGACATGCCAAATGCAGGACAGCCGGCTTCTCAGCTCGTGCCTGTCCAGGCGTCTCAAAGGCCATCGGGGGCTCTAAAACGCCCGCTACCTCAGATGGCAGACGCGGATGTCGACACGGATACTGACACCAGTGTCGACGACGATGAGTCTAGTCTAATGTCCACTAAGGCCATTCGTTGCATGATTGAAGCAATGAAAGAGGTGTTACAAATTTCTGATATAAACCCAGGTACCACTAAAAAGGGTATTATGTTTGGGGAGAAAAAACTACCCGTAGTTTTTCCCCCATCAGAGGAATGAAATGAAGTGTGTGAAGAAGCGTGGGCTTTCCCTGATAAAAGATTGGTAATCTCTAAGAAGTTACTAATGGCGTTCCCTTTCCCGCCAGAGGATAGATCACGTTGGGAGACACCACCTAGGGTGGATAAAGCGCTCACACGTTTGTCAAAAAAGGTGGCACTACCGTCTCCGGATACGGCCGCCCTCAAGGAACCTGCTGATAGAAAGCAGGAGGCGATCCTGAAGTCTGTATATACACACTCAGGCATTATACTTAGACCAGCTATTGCGTCAGCATGGATGTGCAGTGCTGCCGCTGCGTGGTCAGATTCCCTGTCAGAAAATATTGACACCCTAGACAGGGACACTATTCTGCTAACCATAGAGCATATAAAAGACTCAGTCTTATACATGAGAGATGCACAGAGGGAGATCTGCCGGCTGGCATCTAAAATAAGTGCATTGTCCATTTCTGCTAGGAGAGGCTTATGGACTCGCCAGTGGACAGGGGATGCAGATTCAAAAAGGCACATGGAAGTTTTGCCTTATAAGGGTGAGGAGTTATTCGGGGATGGTCTCTCAGACCTAGTTTCCACAGCAACTGCTGGGAAGTCAGCATTTTTACTAGAGATGAGCGGGTTCGGTTCCTCGGAATCCGAACCCGCCCGAACTTCATTTTTTTTTACACGGGGCCGAGCGACTCGGATCTTCCCGCCTTGCTCGGTTAACCCGAGCGCGCCCGAACGTCATCATCCCGCTGTCGGATTCTCGCGAGGCTCGGATTCTATCGCGAGACTCGGATTCTATATAAGGAGCCGCGCATCGCCGCCATTTTCACACGTGCATTGAGATTCATAGGGAGAGGACGTGGCTGGCGTCCTCTCCGTTTATAGAGAAGAGAGTGAGACTAGAGTAGAGAGAGACACAGTAGTAATTTTGGGGAGCATTAGGAGGAGTACTACTACTACTTGCTGAAGTGATAGATAGATAGTGTGACTGTATAATGTATATCTGACTTGTGGGGGAGACACTGACAGTGGGGAGCAGTTAGAGTCTGAGAGCAGGACTCAGGAGTACATATAACGTACAGTGCACACTTTTGCTGCCAGAGTGCCACACTGCCATTGTGACCACACTGACCACCAGTATAATATATATTGTGATTGTCTGCTTAGGAGTACTACTTGCAAGTTGCTGATAGTGTGACCAGTGACCTGACCACCAGTTTAATATATATATATATATATATATATATATATATAATTGTATATAATATATATATATATATAATATTGTATACCACCTACCCGGTTTTTTTTTTTCTTTCTTCTTCTTTATACATACTACTATAGTAGCTTACTGTAGCAGTCTGCGGTGCTGCTGAGCTGACAGTGTCCAGCAGGTCCGTCATCAGTCATTACATAATAAATATATATACCTGTCCGGCTGCAGTACTAGTGATATTATATATATATATATTGATTTCATCTCATTATCATCCAGTCTATATTAGCAGCAGACACAGTACGGTAGTCCACGGCTGTAGCTACCTCTGTGTCGGCAGTCGCTCGTCCATCCATAATTGTATACCACCTACCCGTGGTTTTTTTTTTCTTTCTTCTTTATACATACTACTATAGTAGCTTACTGTAGCAGTCTGCGGTGCTGCTGAGCTGACAGTGTCCAGCAGGTCCGTCATCAGTCATTACATAATAAATATATCTACCTGTCCGGCTGCAGTACTAGTGTGATATTATATATATATATATTGATTTCATCTCATTATCATCCAGTCTATATTAGCAGCAGACACAGTACGGTAGTCCACGGCTGTAGCTACCTCTGTGTCGGCAGTCGCTCGTCCATCCATAATTGTATACCACCTACCCGTGGTTTTTTTTTTTTCTTTCTTCTTTATACATACTACTATAGTAGCTTACTGTAGCAGTCTGCGGTGCTGCTGAGCTGACAGTGTCCAGCAGGTCCGTCATCAGTCATTACATAATAAATATATCTACCTGTCCGGCTGCAGTACTAGTGTGATATTATATATATATATATTGATTTCATCTCATTATCATCCAGTCTATATTAGCAGCAGACACAGTACGGTAGTCCACGGCTGTAGCTACCTCTGTGTCGGCAGTCGCTCGTCCATCCATAATTGTATACCACCTACCCGTGGTTTTTTTTTTTCTTTCTTCTTTATACATACTACTATAGTAGCTTACTGTAGGGCCCAAGGACAATTCCATCTTGCACCTCTTTTTTCTTTAATTTTTCTTTGCGTCATGTGCTGTTTGGGGAGTGTTTTTTGGAAGGGCCATCCTGCGTGACACTGCAGTGCCACTCCTAGATGGGCCAGGTGTTTGTGTCGGCCACTAGGGTCGCTTATCTTACTCACACAGCTACCTCATTGCGCCTCTTTTTTTCTTTGCGTCATGTGCTGTTTGGGGAGTGTTTTTTGGAAGGGCCATCCTGCGTGACACTGCAGTGCCACTCCTAGATGGGCCCGGTGTTTGTGTCGGCCACTAGGGTCGCTTATCTTACTCACACAGCTACCTCATTGCGCCTCTTTTTTTCTTTGCGTCATGTGCTGTTTGGGGAGTGTTTTTTGGAAGGGCCATCCTGCGTGACACTGCAGTGCCACTCCTAGATGGGCCCGGTGTTTGTGTCGGCCACTAGGGTCGCTTATCTTACTCACACAGCTACCTCATTGCGCCTCTTTTTTTCTTTGCGTCATGTGCTGTTTGGGGAGTGTTTTTTGGAAGGGCCATCCTGCGTGACACTGCAGTGCCACTCCTAGATGGGCCAGGTGTTTGTGTCGGCCACTAGGGTCGCTTATCTTACTCACACAGCTACCTCATTGCGCCTCTTTTTTTCTTTGCGTCATATGCTGTTTGGGGAGTGTTTTTTGGAAGGGCCATCCTGCGTGACACTGCAGTGCCACTCCTAGATGGGCCCGGTGTTTGTGTCGGCCACTAGGGTCGCTTATCTTACTCACACAGCTACCTCATTGCGCCTCTTTTTTTCTTTGCGTCATGTGCTGTTTGGGGAGTGTTTTTTGGAAGGGCCATCCTGCGTGACACTGCAGTGCCACTCCTAGATGGGCCCGGTGTTTGTGTCGGCCACTAGGGTCGCTTATCTTACTCACACAGCTACCTCATTGCGCCTCTTTTTTTCTTTGCGTCATGTGCTGTTTGGGGAGTGTTTTTTGGAAGGGCCATCCTGCGTGACACTGCAGTGCCACTCCTAGATGGGCCAGGTGTTTGTGTCGGCCACTAGGGTCGCTTAGCTTACTCACACAGCTACCTCATTGTGCCTCTTTTTTTCTTTGCGTCATGTGCTGTTTGGGGAGTGTTTTTTGGAAGGGCCATCCTGCGTGACACTGCAGTGCCACTCCTAGATGGGCCCGGTGTTTGTGTCGGCCACTAGGGTCGCTTATCTTACTCACACAGCTACCTCATTGCGCCTCTTTTTTTCTTTGCGTCATGTGGTTTGGGGAGTGTTTTTTGGAAGGGCCATCCTGCGTGACACTGCAGTGCCACTCCTAGATGGGCCCGGTGTTTGTGTCGGCCACTAGGGTCGCTTAGCTTAGTCATCCAGCGACCTCGGTGCAAATTTTAGGACTAAAAATAATATTGTGAGGTGTGAGGTATTCAGAATAGACTGAAAATGAGTGGAAATTATGGTTTTTGAGGTTAATAATACTTTGGGATCAAAATGACCCCCAAATTCTATGATTTAAGCTGTTTTTTAGTGTTTTTTGAAAATAACACCCGAATCCAAAACACACCCGAATCCGACAAAAAAAATTTGGTGAGGTTTTGCCAAAACGCGGTCGAACCCAAAACACGGCCGCGGAACCGAACCCAAAACCAAAACACAAAACCCGAAAAATTTCAAGTGCACATCTCTAATTTTTACCCCATGTTCCCTCACAGCCTAAAAAGGTGCCGTTTTATCAGGTACAGTCCTTTCGGACTCAGAAAAACAGGCGTGGAAAAGGCGGGTCCTTTCTGTCCAGAGGCAGAGGTAGGGGAAAAAGGCTGCAACAAACAGCAGGTTCCCAGGAGCAAAAGTCCTCCCCCGCTTCTTCCAAGTCCGCCGCATGACGGTGGGGCTCCACAGGCGGCGCCAGGTTCGGTGGGGGGCCGCCTCAAAAATTTCAGCGATCAGTGGGCTCGCTCACAGGTGGATCCCTGGATCCTGCATATAGTATCTCAAGGGTACAAACTGGAATTCGAGGCGTCTCCACCCCACCGGTTCCTAAAATCTGCCTTGCCGACAACTCCCTCAGGCAGGGAGGCTGTGCTAGAGGCAATTCACAAGCTGTATTCCCAGCAGGTGATAGTCAAGGTGCCCCTACTTCAACAAGGACGGGGTTACTATTCCACACTGTTTGTGGTACCGAAACCGGACGGTTCGGTGAGACCCATTTTAAATTTGAAATCCTTGAACACATACATAAAAAAATTCAAGTTCAAGATGGAATCGCTCAGGGCGGTTATTGCAAGCCTGGACGAGGGGGATTACATGGTATCCCTGGACATCAAGGATGCTTACCTGCATGTCCCTATTTACTATCCTCACCAGGAGTACCTCAGATTTGTGGTACAGGATTGCCATTACCAATTCCAGACGCTGCCGTTTGGACTCTCCACGGCACCGAGGGTATTTACCAAAGTAATGGCGGAAATGATGATACTCCTTCGAAGAAAGGGAGTTTTAATTATCCCGTACTTGGACGATCTCCTAATAAAGGCGAGGTCCAAGGAGCAGTTGTTGGTGGGAGTAGCACTATCTCAGGAGGTGCTACACCAGCACGGTTGGATTCTGAATATTCCAAAATCACAGCTGGTTCCGACGACACGTCTACTGTTCCTGGGTATGATTCTGGATACAGTCCAGAAAAAAGTGTTTCTCCCGGAGGAGAAAGCCAAGGAGCTGTCATCTCTAGTCAGAGACCTCCTGAAACAGAAACAGGTATCGGTGCATCACTGCACGCGGGTCCTGGGAAAGATGGTGGCTTCTTACGAAGCAATTCCTTTCGGCAGGTTCCATGCCAGAATCTTTCAGTGGGACCTGTTGGACCAATGGTCCGGATCGCATCTTCAGATGCATCGCCTAATAACCCTGTCTCCAAGAACCAGGGTGTCTCTGCTGTGGTGGCTGCAGAGTGCTCATCTTCTAGAGGGCCGCAGATTCGGCATACAGGACTGGGTCCTGGTGACCACGGATGCCAGCCTTCGAGGCTGGGGGGCAGTCACACAGGGAAGAAACTTCCAAGGACTATGGTCGAATCAGGAGACTTCCCTACACATAAATATTCTGGAACTAAGGGTCATTTACAATGCCCTAAGTCAGGCAAAATCCCTGCTTCTACACCAGCCGGTACTGATCCAGTCAGACAACATCACGGCAGTCGCCCATGTAAATCGACAGGGCGGCACAAGAAGCAGGATGGCAATGGCAGAAGCCACAAGGATTCTCCGATGGGCGGAAAATCACGTTCTAGCACTGTCAGCAGTGTTCATTCCGGGAGTGGACAACTGGGAAGCAGACTTTCTTAGCAGGCACGACCTCCACCCGGGAGAGTGGGGACTTCATCCAGAAGTCTTCACGCTGATTGTAAATCGTTGGGAACGGCCACAGGTGGACATGATGGCGTCCCGCCTAAACAAAAAACTAGAGAGATATTGCGCCAGGTCAAGGGACCCTCAGGCGATAGCTGTGGACGCCCTAGTGACACCGTGGGTGTACCAGTCAGTTTATGTGTTCCCTCCTCTGCCTCTCATACCAAAGGTACTGAGAATAATAAGAAAACGAGGAGAAAGAACAATACTCGTGGTTCCGGATTGGCCAAGACGAGCGTGGTACCCGGAACTTCAAGAGATGATCTCAGAGGACCCATGGCCTCTGCCGCTCAGACAGGACCTGCTGCAGCAGGGGCCCTGTCTGTTCCAAGACTTACCGCGGCTGCGTTTGACGGCATGGCGGTTGAACGCCGGATCCTGAAGGAAAAGGGCATTCCGGAGGAAGTCATTCCTACGCTGATTAAAGCCAGGAAAGATGTAACTGCAAAGCATTATCACCGCATATGGCGGAAATATGTTGCTTGGTGTGAGGCCAAAAAGGCCCCAACAGAAGAATTTCAACTAGGTCGATTTCTGCATTTCCTATAAGCAGGAGTGACTATGGGCCTGAAATTAGGCTCCATTAAGGTACAGATCTCGGCTCTGTCGATTTTCTTCCAGAAAGAACTAGCTTCACTACCTGAAGTTCAGACGTTTGTGAAAGGAGTGCTGCATATTCAGCCCCCGTTTGTGCCTCCTGTGGCACCTTGGGATCTCAACGTGGTGTTGAGTTTCTTAAAATCACATTGGTTTGAGCCACTTAAAACCGTGGATCTAAAATATCTCACGTGGAAAGTGGTCATGTTATTAGCCTTGGCTTCAGCCAGGCGTGTGTCAGAATTGGCAGCTTTGTCATATAAAAGCCCTTATCTGATTTTCCATATGGATAGGGCAGAATTGAGGACTCGTCCCCAGTTTCTCCCTAAGGTGGTCTCAGCTTTTCACTTGAACCAACCTATTGTGGTGCCTGCGGCTACTAGGGACTTGGAGGATTCCAAGTTGCTGGACGTAGTCAGGGCCTTGAAAATTTATGTTTCCAGGACGGCTGGAGTCAGGAAAACTGACTCGCTATTTATCCTGTATGCACCCAACAAGCTGGGTGCTCCTGCTTCTAAGCAGACTATTGCTCGCTGGATTTGTAGCACAATTCAGCTGGCACATTCTGCGGCTGGACTGCCGCATCCTAAATCAGTAAAAGCCCATTCCACAAGGAAGGTGGGCTCATCTTGGGCGGCTGCCCGAGGGGTCTCGGCTTTACAACTTTGCCGAGCTGCTACTTGGTCAGGGGCAAACACGTTTGCAAAATTCTACAAATTTGATACCCTGGCTGAGGAGGACCTTGAGTTCTCTCATTCGGTGCTGCAGAGTCGTCCGCACTCTCCCGCCCGTTTGGGAGCTTTGGTATAATCCCCATGGTCCTTACGGAGTTCCCAGCATCCACTAGGACGTCAGAGAAAATAAGATTTTACTCACCGGTAAATCTATTTCTCGTAGTCCGTAGTGGATGCTGGGCGCCCGTCCCAAGTGCGGATTGTCTGCAATACTTGTACATAGTTATTGTTAACTAAAGGGTTATTGTTGAGCCATCTGTTGAGAGGCTCAGTTGTTTTCATACTGTAAAACTGGGTATAGTATCACGAGTTATACGGTGTGATTGGTGTGGCTGGTAAGAGTCTTACCCGGGATTCAAAATCCTTCCTTATTATGTCAGCTCGTCCGGGCACAGTGTCCTAACTGAGGCTTGGAGGAGGGTCATAGTGGGAGGAGCCAGTGCACACCAGGTGACCTAAAAGCTTTCTTTAGTTGTGCCCAGTCTCCTGCGGAGCCGCTATTCCCCATGGTCCTTACGGAGTTCCCAGCATCCACTACGGACTACGAGAAATAGATTTACCGGTGAGTAAAATCTTATTTTTTATTCGCTGTTGTGTTTGTTTATTTTTTTTTTCTGGTAAATTACGGAGTTTATAATTTACTATTTTAATTATATAGCGCTGTCTACCTTTCTATTTTTGTATGGCTTCTTTGAGGAGTGGCTTATGTATTATAAAATTGACTTATAAGTGCCAGGTTGTATTTTCATTGTATTTCTACTCTTATATGAGGCCCTGCTTGTGTTCTAAACATAATCTAATGAATTAATAAATCTGATGATGCAGGCCAGCATTTTAGCCTTGTGCTGGCATAACAAGACGAGTAGGTTTTGTACGGTGTTAGCTCTAAAATGTCACTGGATAGAATATTTTCAATTGTATTCATTATGTAGTCACTCAATAGATTTTAGTGTTTTTGTCATTATGTAGGAACTGTAGGTTCATATCTAAAACTACCATCTCAGCTAAACCAGTCCTATGTGAATTAAATGCACCCATCTTCTTATCGAATATCCAATAATGAATACAAATTTTAATATGGTATGGTTTGTGGTGTATTTTTCTTATTTAGAGATGAGAGTCTTATTAAAATCATCTTATTAAAATCATCATCAGGAAAGAGTGACTGATAAATTTATAACCACATAATGTGATCTTGAGTGTCTATTGTGTTCTAGCTGGAGGAACTTCTCCAGCCTTTGTAGGTGAGTTAGCTTCCCTTTGTAGTGTGACTGTAGGAGCATTCATGGTTGCCTCATTAACCCCTGTAGGATAGCCTTCTGTACCATTACCTTTCATAAGCACTGATTGTATAACGTAAGCAATAAGAGTGAGAATCAAAACAAATCACTGTTCTAGCAGCATAGCATCCCAAATTGGATCATTCACCTGCTTCAGAAAGTCTTTCCTAGGCTTCCTCAGTTGACGGTTGTGGATTGGAGCCCCGTACCACGCCATCTTGGCCAAAGAGGTAGGCAAAGCCTAGGTCTGGATCAGCGGATTTACTTGCTTCTGCGTCTGGGGTCACTGCCGGATCAGCTACCTTTTTGTAATGTGAAGCGCGTATCCAGCTACTTTACATAGTCCACTGGCTGGAACGAATGGCATAGCCCTTCTGGACAGTCCTTGATGAGCTTTACTCTTTCCTGTTGGAGGGATTTCAGATGCTGGGAAAGCTTAATGATATAGTCTGTGGTTACATCATGTATCAAAGAGGCATCAGCAGGTAGGCTGACAATGATGTTGGGCAACTTCCCCTCTCCCCCCCAAAAAATATCTCAAAGGGAGACAAGTTCAAAGGCTGCTTAGGTGTGGTACACAAGCTATGCAATACAATAGGTAATGCTTCTGGCCAACTCATACCTGTCTCTGCTCCCATCTTAGCTGGCTTATTTTTGATTATGCTATTTGAGACCCTCTATTTTTTCCCAAAAGCCTGAGGCCTATAAGGCATGTGAAATTTACTGTCTATTCCCATATGTGTGCACATTGCTTGAAAAACCTTCAATGTGAAATGTGTACCCCTATCACTTTCTATTACTTGTACCTAGACACAAATGCCTTTACCAGTTTCTATGCCACCAATGCTGCTGCCTCTGCCCAGCCCGAGAACATGTCTATTATGGTTTGGATATACTGAAGATTTATTACATTTGGCATTTGTATAAAGTCAATGTAGAGTCTTTAACGGGCCAGTTGTGGGAGGGATGTGAGATGGCTCTGTTGGTACTGCTTTTCCTGAGTTCATTCTCATGCAAATGAGGCAGGTTTTGGCCTTCTTCTTTTTTGGGGGGGATTTTTTTTGCATGGGAAGAAAATCCTTGAGCATACCAATAGTTCCCAATCATTTTATACATACGTTCTCTTCCAACATCGGTCATCCCATGTGCTGCCTCTTTGGGCACTTGAAGAGGTGATTTGGGAGCTATAGGTCTACCACAGACTTGCCTACCCTCCCGGATTCAGCGGGAGGCTCCCGATTTTTCAATGAGCCTCCCGCTGCCCTGCAAACCTTGCCTGCCCTCCCGCTTTTTAAACGAGCTCCCTGTTAAGCCGGACTGCGCATGCGCGAGTCCGGAAATGCGGGGGGCGGGGCCTGCACGTAAGAGGTCACAGCCGTCCGTGGTGGCCGTCCTGACTCCTGCTGTGCAGTGTGCACACAGAGCCGGCAGCCTGAGCGGAACAGCAGAGCAGCTGGTCTGCTGACATCCAATGCTCTGCTTCACTGCTGCTGGCCCCGCCCACCACACTCGGTGCTGCGTGTAACACACAGCCCATCTCCTCCTCATGTTCCTGCACAGTGCTGCTGCCTCCCTCCACCACACTGTCCCGGCCCCTGCTCTAAGTTCATAGGAAGGAGCAGCCATAGCCAGGTGGGTGCTGTATGTGCTGGGGGTGTTTATGAGAAAGGGGGGATGTGTATAGTGTGGTCAGGGGAAGGGAGTGTGTACTGTGCATTATGTAATGTTACATGGTACTTTCTGTAATAAGGGGGAGGGGGGGCTGTGTGATATGTAATGTGCTACCTGGTGTAATATTACATACCCTCCAACTGTACCTTTTTAATAGGTACAGTACCTTTTTTTCATGGTCTGTACCGATTTTTGGCTCTCCAAACTTCCATTGAAAGTATAGGAAAAGGGGTGCGGCCACGCCCCCTTTACCCGCGGCCACGCCCCCTTTTCAAATTTGTACCGATTTTTCAGTGTAAAATGTTGGAGGGTATGTTATTAGGGGGGGTGGGTTGTGCTGTGTATAATATAATGTAATATGGTGCTGTGTACTATCTGTGATAGGGGGGGGAGCTGTGTGATATGTAATGTGCTACCGGGTGTAATATTAGGGGAAGAAGGGGGGGTTGTGCGGTGTATAATATAATGTAATATGGTGCTGTGTACTATCTGTGATGGGGGGGGGCTGTGTGAAATGTAATGTGCTGCTCGGTGTAATATTGTGGGGACTGTGTAGGCTGTGTATAATTTTATGAAATATGGGTCCGGGTGTACTGGCTGCAATATGGGGGACTGGGGCTATGTATAATGTAATGCAGTGGTTAAAGTGGGGCGGAACTGCGTTCCGTCACCTCTAATTGCAGGCGGAACCAGTTCCGCCTCCGCCCAGCCACAGCATCAGGCTGCATTGTAATGGTGGCAGCGGCCGCCAGCCAATCCCGGCTCGCGGACCGGCTGCAGCACCAATCAAAAATAGGGGCGGCTTTTTAAAATCTGGCGTGAGCCAATCACGGCTCGCAGACCGCCAGCCAATGAGAAGCTGCCAAGTGGCAGCTTCTCATTAGCTGGCGGTCCGGGAGCCGTAAAATGGAGTTCTGCCTGCAGTAATCTGCAAAAGGGAGCTCTGTGGCCACGCCACTTCCCCATGAAGCCACGCCCCTACATTTTTGGCACACACGCGCCTACGGCACACACTTGCCCAGTTTTTTTTATAGGGTGGTACCGATGCTGTTTCTTGCACACAGTGCTAAAAAAAAATGTCTATTTAAGGCACTTACTGGGGCTATGTATAATGTAATGTTATGTGGTACCGGGTGTACTGGCTGTAATATGGGGGAGTGAGGCTGTGTATAATGTAATGTAATATGGTACTGGGTACAATATGGGGAGGGGGCTGTGTATAATATAATGTATTATATGCTGTGTGTACTGGGTGTAATATACTGTCCGTTTCTTCTCAGAAATGTACACGGTATCATAATTTAGTGCACCTGTATTATTACTCTAGTGTACCTATAGTATTACCCTATTTTTATTTTTTATTTTTTGCTGCTTTTAGTACTAATTTTCACCTGTCATTGCAGGACACACCCCTGAGCAGTGGCGTAACTACTGCCCCCACAGCCCTCGCGGTGGCTTGGAGGCGCGGGGCTGCGGGGGGGCGCCGCCACTGATTTAGAGCAGATAGACATGCGGACAAGCCGTCTGCATGTCAATCTGCTGTCTCCATCCTTTCCTAGCCGCTGCTGTGAAGGAGGGACACGGAGGGCACAGCGCGCGCCTCTCCTGTGTCCCTCCTGCGTCTCCGGCGGGTCTATTAAATGAAGTGCCCGTTCGTGAGCTCTGATTGGCTCACGAACCGGCACTTCATTCAACAGACACGCCGGAGACGCAGGAGAGACACAGAAGAGGCGCACGCTGTGCTCTCCGTGTCCCTCCTTCACAAATCAGCGGGGGGGGGGGGGGGGGGGGAGCTGTACCTGGCACTGGGGAGGGGGAACTTATTTGGCACTTGGGGGGCATATGTGGCACTGAGGGGGCATATGTGACACTGAGGCGTATATGTGTACCTGGCCCTTGGGGGGGGGCATATTTGGCATTGGGGGCATGTGTGTACCTGGCACTTGGGGCGTATGTGGCACTGGGAACACAGCCCTAGCAACAAGCATTACCCCCTAGCAACGAGCATGACACCCAGTGCATGAAACCCCTGGCAACGAGCATGGAACCAAGAGCATGAAACCCCTGGCAATGAGCATGACCCCCAGTGCATGAAACCCCTGGCAACGAGCATGAAACCCCTGGCAACGAGCATGACACCCTGAGCATGAAAACCCCTGGCACCGTGCATGGAACCAAGAGCATGAAACCCCTAGCAACGACCAGGTAATTTAAAAGTAATTAGAAGCCTTACTGTAGGACTTAATGTGTAATGGGCATTGCGGTGTGTCTCATAATGTGTCAGAGGCATTACGGTGTGTGTCATACTATATCACGGGCATTGTTGTATGTGGTATAATGTCTCAGGGGCATTGCAGTGTGGTATAATGTATAACGGGCATTGCAGTGTGTGGCATAGGGTATAACGGGCATTGCGGTATGTGTCACAGGCATTACGGTGTGTGGTATTCTATATCACGGGCATTGTGGTATGTGGTATAATGTCTCAGGGGCATTGCAGTGTGGCATAATGTATAACGGGCATTGCAGTGTGTGGCATAGGGTATAACGGGCATTGCGGTATATGTCACAGGCATTACGGTGTGTGGTATACTATATCACGGGCATTGTGGTATGTGGTATAATGTCTCAGGGTCATTGCAGTGTGTGGCATAATGTATCACGGACATTGCGGTGTGTGTCATAATGTGTCAGGCATTACGGTGTGTGGTATACTATATCACGGGCATTGTGGTATGTGGTATAATGTCTCAGGGTCATTGCGGTGTGTGTCATAATGTGTCACAGGCATTGTATGTGCTATAATGTATCAGGGGCATTGCAGTGTGTAGCATAATGTATAACGGGCATTGCGATTCCTCTCATAATGTGTCACAGGCATTACGGTGTGTGGCATAATGTGTCACAGGCATTACGGTGTGTGGCATAATGTGTCGGGGGCATTATGGTGTGTGCATATTGTGTCATGTGCATTATTGTGTGTGGCATAATGTCTAAGGGCCATTGCAGTATGTGGCATAATGTATACTGGGCATTACTATAAGGAGGAAAAATGACAAATAATGTAAGGGGCATGAATCAGGATTATTTTTCTTTCCTGTGGTGGCCAACGTCTGGGCGTGAAGGTTGCAAAACTGGGGTATAAGGTAGTATTTTCCTGCAATGCCACGCCCCTTTATGGGAAACCACGCCCATTTCAACAAAGCCAAGCCCCTTTTGGCTTGGGGGAGGAAAATTTCTAGTTATGCCACTGCCCCTGAGTGTCAATAAATACGCTAATAGGTAGTCCTCAACACGCACTTTGGGCGAAGCATGCCACTACCCCCTTCCCCCCCTCAAAGGCGCGCCACGCTTTGCGTGGCGTATTCTGCTGCCTGGAATCTCCCTGAAACTAGTTTTCAAAAGTAGGCAAGTATGGTCTACCATGTCCATCTTTTCACAGGCCGCTGGCATCTTGTCGACATTGCTTTGCCCTCCAAGTGGCATGTTCATGTGAAGCACAAGACTTTTGTCCATCTATTAGTTTCTGCAGATCAATAGTTTGAAACGCATTGAGCTGTACATTTTCATCATTTGTTTCATTTCCTTTAAAACATATATTTTAAATAAATCATGTGTAACCACTGCTGTAGCTCTTGTATTGGCTAGCTCCGTAGAGAATTAACTATATTTTAACACAAAATTTGTACTAGCCAACGTACTAATAATCTGTACCCAAGTAAATAATTTGCTGCAGTTTCTGAGTAGCTCCAGACCTACTCCTAGACTGCGATCACCTCAGTCTGTTTAGTTCCTGGTTTGACGTCACAAACACGCCCTGCGTTCAGCCAGTCACTCCTGCGTTTTTATCTGACACGCCTGCGTTTTTAAGCACACTCCCTGAAAACGGCCAGTTTACGCCCAGAAACACCCACTTCCTGTCAATCACACTACGATCACTCGAGCGATGAAAAAACGTCGCTCGACCTTGTGTAAATCTACAAAGTTCTGTGTGAAAATACTTAGTGCATGCGCGCTGCGTACCATGTGCATGCGCATTTTTGCAATTTTTTTTACTTAATCGCTGCACTGCGTAAATCTGCAGCAAGCAAACAACTCGGAATGACCACCAATGTTAGAAGAAAAACAAAAACCTAAAGGTAATCTAAAATGATCACACACAAAGATTAGCTTTTTCCTGTGCAGAATAATAGCTGGGGATTTATTTTTCAGGCCCTTTTATTGCCCGGCTCTACGCTTCAACAGACAGTCACGAGGTGGACCCCCTGCGCTGTTCCCCAGAGAAGCTGAGTGAGAACAGAGAAAATCTGTGGCAAAGCTGTGAGGAGGCCATACAGAGTATTTTCCAGTCACAAAAGTGAGATGTCACCACCTATGACCTTTACCCTTTATACCTCACTTCCTCTATAGATATAAAACATACCCTCCAACTGTAACTTTTTGGCCGGTACAGTACTTTTTTTTTATGGTCTGTACCGGCCAAAAAGGGCTTTGTACCGACTTTTGACTCACTAAATCTCCATTGAAAGTACAGGAAAGGGGGCCATGCCCCCATTTACCCGTAACCATGCCCCTTTTCCTAATTTGTACTGTTTTTTTTTATTGTAAAATGTTGGAGGGTATGATAAAATAGAATTTTAAGCATTACATAAAACAATCAATAATTTCACAAAAATTTAACCAGTTTGAGGGGACTCTCCTGATTAGCGGGCTCAGATAGCTGTTCCACGCCCACAATGAGACGTCCACCCTCCTGCCCTGATTCTAAACTCCCAGATGCGGAGACCTGGCAGTGAATGGTGCTGGTCTGTCAGACGCACGCCAAGGTCAACAAGTAAGTAGAATTACAGTAGGTGCAATACAAAATTAAAGATCACGTCCTATAACTTTAGAACCACCCCTTTAATAAATACAATTTCCCAGGTTGTCCACATTAACTACTGATTGATTTAGTCTTATTTGCGGTATACCTTAATTATTAGTTTGCGGAACACAGGCACTCCCTTTAAGACAAATCATATCACCATAATCAGTTCACTTGCCACTTGGACTAGGTCCACCAAGTATGTTGTATTCCATTTCCATCATTTTGCTCTGCAAAATGAAATGGTTTCTGCACTGCCTACTTCTCACATATAAAGGAATCCCCTCAAGTCCTATACTACGTATCAGGTGTTAGTCTAGTTGTTGTACTCCCAGTATAATTATTTTTACCCTTTAACCATCTTCCACTGTCCATTGTCATAAAAGGCCTCTAGCTATACATCTCACATTTCATCTGCCTGCCTAATCCATCTTCACCTTCTTCCCATCAATGAACCTTCTCTCTCCACTCACAGGTATTTTCCCCCAGAGCTCCTAGCAGTGTTCTCCAGCTGGCAGGAGAAAGTTGCCATGCGAGGAAGACCTGATTTGGGTTCCCGTCTGGTCAGTGCTTGCCTCTTCCTGCGGTTCCTGTGTCCAGCTATCCTGTCCCCAGGACTATTTCAGCTCTCACCTGAACATCCTCACCCTCTTGCTGCACGTGCCTTGACGCTGGTCGCCAAGGTCCTACAGAACCTAGCTAATTTTACAAGGTGATCATCTGTGGTTCACATTCTAATGTTTACACACCAAACAAGGGCTTCTGAATGAGTGATTGGGCTGTGATTTGAAACCGGAAATTAAAATTCCACAAAGTTGTGTTGTTCCTATGAAAACCAACAGATTGTAGAGAAGTCTGAAAACAAGAGAATTACAGCCATGTTCTGTGTTTTAATGCTGCATAGATAGGCCCCAAGGGCCATAGTCAGACAATGCTGTCCGAATGGATAATTTATTTTTAATAATAAATTATGTAATTATCGCATTGCAAATTTAATCGTTATTTACGCTTTCTAAACGCAATTAAATTGTGAATTTTGATAAATTAGGAGTGTGGTGTAACTGACTATTTTATCACTTCATTTTGTTTTATAACAGCTCAGTTCTTCATGTAGATTATATAATCCATTTATTGGTTAACTGTCCAGCAATAGAGAGACTCCAGCTGTATTTAATTCATCATATATTCTTAAATCTGCTATCGACAATGGTGGTTGGTGCTGACCCTGCGCGTGCTCAGACCAGTATAGCAGTGAGCCTCTACAGGGGTGGGCTGGTAATGCTAGGCCCACCCCAAAAGTTTTGAGACCCAGCAATGCTATGTTCTACCCCTGCCGTTCATAATATACCTAAAACCTGGACCGTTGGGGTGCCTTGAGGGCCACGCTTGAGAACCTCTGCTCTACCCTATAAAATATATGGTGATTTATTTTGGTGAAACCTATGAATCATTATGAACGGCAGGGGTAGAACATAGCATTGCTGGGTCTCATAAAAGTTTTGGGGTGGGCCCAGTATTACCACGTTCGAGAACCTCTAAGGTAGAGTAAAATTACCCCTGAACCAGCACAACCCAATTTGCTCTTGGCAGTTCTTGTGAGAAGCAGGGACTGCAATATCCCTTCCGAATACATTAATGTTTTCAACACTAGATCTAGACACAAGTTCCTAAAACTTCTGAATATTTACTTTACATTTTAACTGATATATGCTTTATGCTTTGTGGTTCATTAACACACATTTGGTTAGAATATAGCAACATCTTTGATTTAACTACTATTTATTTATGCTCTTAAGCTTTCTCCTATGAAGTTCACCTAAACCACACTAAACCAACCTAAACCACAGACCACCAGAGCATGAGTTCTGTTTAACACGCCCAGCACAGCTATTTTATTATATCTTCATAAAGTCTAATGCTGCACCTGTAGAAGGAGGAATAAACTCCTGACATGTCATGCAACAGACCACCAGAGCATGAGTTCTGTTTAACACGCCCAGCACAGCTATTTTATTATATCTTCATAAAGTCTAATGCTGCACCTGTAGAAGGAGGAATAGACTCCTGACATGTCATGCAACAGGGGCTGGCAACTTTTAGCCTGGGGGGCAAGTCCAGAGCACTGGCCCATAAGTAATGGCGCCATCTTAAATGGAGGATTTTTTGTTTAAAAAAAAAGGAGATTTATGGTAAGAACTTACCTTTGTTAAATGTCTTTCTGCGAGGTACACTGGATTCCACAGGGAATAACATTGGGGTGTAGAGTAGGATCTTGATCCGAGGCACCAACAAGCTAAAAGCTTTGACTGTTTCCAAGATGCATAGCGCCGCCTCCTCTATAACCCCGCCTCCGAGCACAGGAGCTCAGTTTTGTTAACCAGTCCAATGCAGTAGCAGGTAGAAAAGAGACAACAGTTAGTAGCCACACAGAACCACATTCTCACGACAGGAGAAGGTACCAGCGGCTAATGCCATACAAACCCAAAGAAGCTAAGTGCGTCAGGGTGGGAGCCCTGTGGAATCAAGTGTACCTCGCAGAAAGAGATTTAACAAAGGTAAGTTTTTACCATAAATCTTTTCAGCAGCGGGGTACACTATATTCCACAGGGAATAACATTGGGGATGTCCTAAAGCAGTTTCTCATGGGAGGGGACTCACTGTAGCAGGCACAAGAACCCGGTATCCAAAGGAAGCATCCTGGGAGGCGGAAGTATCGAAGGCGTAAAAACTTATGAACGTGTTCACTGAGGACCGTGTAGCCGTCTTGCACAACTGTTCAAGGGTCGCACCACGTTGCGGGCCACGCAAGAAGGTCCAACCGACTGAGTAGAATGGGCTTTAATGGTATCAGGAGCTGGAAGGCCAGCCTGAACATAAGCATGTGCAATCACCATTCTAATCCATCTGGCCAAGGTCTGCTTATTAGCAGGCCAGACATGTTTGTGAAAACCAAAAAGAACAAACAGAGTCAGATTTCCAAATGGATCCCTTGTTCTTGCACCGAAGACCGAAACCTTGTGATTGTGTCGAGAAGCCATCAGGTCTACATCTGGTAGGCCCCACTTGTCCACTAGGAGTTGAAATAATTCTGGATGAAGGTTCCACTCTCCGGCGTGTACATCCTGATGACGGAGGAAGCCCGCTTCCCAGTTGAGGACTCCCTGAATGAACACTGTCGATATGGCTGGCAGATGGCGTTCTGCTCACTGAAGTATCCTTGACACTTCCCTCATTGCCATGCGGCTTCGAATACCATCTTGATGATTTATATACGCCACCGTGGTGGTGGTGTTGTCTGACTGTACTTGAACAGGCCTGTTCTATATCCAAGGCAAGGCTAGTTTCAGTGCATTGAACACTGCCCGCAGTTACAGAATGTTTATCGGGAGGAAAGACTCTTCCCTTGTCCACCGACCTTGAAGAGAGTGTTGCTCCAACACTGCGCCCCAACCCCTCAGACTGGATCCATTGTCAGCAGGGCCCAGTTGGAGATCCCGAAGGGAAGACCACTGTCCAATCGCTGATCCTGGAGTCACCAGGACAGAGACAGGCGAACCTCCGGAGTTAGGGAGATCATGTGAGTCCTGATCCGGTGGGGTAAGCCATCCCATTTGGAGAGAATCAACTTCTGGAGAGGGCGGGAGTGAAATTGAGCGTACTCTACCATGTCGAAAGTTGACATCATGAGGCCCAGTACTTGCGAGTGTATCGACACACGTGGGCGAGATAGGAAGTGTTATTTTATCCTGAAGTTTCAGGACCTTGTCCGGAGACAAAAACAACTGCTGCTTGTGTGTGTCCAACAACGCTCCCAGGTGCAGCATGCTCTGAGCAGGGACCAGGGAGGATTTCTTCTAGTTGATTAGCCACCCGTGGGCTTGTAGGAATTGGACTGTCAGTTCCAGATGACGAAGGAGAACCTCTGGTGAGGTTGCCAGGATCAACAGATCATCCAGATACGGTAGGATCCTGATGCCCCGGCGACGAAGGAGAGCCGTCATAACTGCCATAACCTTGGTGAAAATTCGTGGAGCCGTGGTCAGACCAAAGGGTAAGGCCTGAAATTGGTAATGTAGGTTGCCAATAGCAAACCGCAGGTATTGCTGATGCAAAATGGCAATAGGGATTTATAGGTACGCATCTTGCATGTCCAGGGATACCATATAGTCCATGGGCTCCAAGGCCAGAACAATAGACCGAAGAGTGTCAGAATCCATTTGGATTTCCCTTTGTGAGAACATATTCGCAGGGACTGATGTTCACGGTACAATAGCAAGTTTATTAAAGCAGTATACAACTGTAAACAATAAGTATAAACCAGGAATAATTAGAGAACACAAAATGAAAGGGAGAACTGAGGGGACATGGGATGCCAGGAGACTGAATACTTGAAAACGGTGTAGACTGTGGAAACACTTGAGACACTGTGGACTGTGAAGGCACTGCAGCAGGATCACAGGATAGCACTGTGGTAGAGTATGCAACATAGCAGGATAACAGGATTGCACTGTAGCAGGATCACAGGATAGCACTGTGGTAGAGTATGCAACGTGCAGGATAACAGGATTGCACTGTAGCAGGATCACAGGATAGCACTGTGGTAGAGTATGCAACGTAGCAGGATAACAGGATTGCACTGTAGCAGGATCACAGGATAGCACTGTGGTAGAGTATGCAACGTAGCAGGATAACAGGAGTGCACTGTAGCAGGATCACAGGATAGCACTGTGGTAGAGTAGGCAACATAGCAGGATAACAGGATTGCACTGTAGCAGGATCACAGGATAGCACTGTGGTAGAGTATGCAACGTAGCAGGGTAACAGGATTGCACTGTAGCAGGATCACAGGATAGCACTGTGGTAGAGTATGCAATGTAGCAGGATAACAGGATTGCACTGTAGCAGGATCACAGGATAGCACTGTGGTAGAGTATGCAACGTAGCAGGATAACAGGATTGCACTGTAGCAGGATCACAGGATAGCACTGTGGTAGAGTATGCAACGTAGCAGGATAACAGGATTGCACTGTAGCAGGATCACAGGATAGCACTGTGGTAGACTATGCAACGTAGCAGGATAACAGGATTGCACTGTAGCAGGATCACAGGATAGCACTGTGGTAGAGTATGCAATGTAGCAGGATAACAGGATTGCACTGTAGCAGGATCACAGGATAGCACTGTGGTAGAGTATGCAACGTACCAGGATCACAGGATTGCACTGTAGCAGGATCACAGGATTGCACTGTAGCAGGATCACAGGATAGCACTGTGGTAGAACCTGGCAGTTCTATGGATGATTTAGCAGTAGAGACCAGCATAACCAGGACCAGGAACTGAGACAACCTTGACACGATGAACTGGCAACTTGGAGCCTGTGTGGCTGGCCTATATAGTGAGTTCAGGTGCTGCTCACAGCTGTGGTAACAGCTAAATACCAAGCTGCAGATACAGAGCAGAAAGTGCTGAGCACCAGAGCAGAGAGCGCCACCCCAGGCATGGAGGAGAAACTGCATGGATCGTGACAGTACCCCCTCCCTAAGGAGCGGATTCCAGACGCTCAACACATGTCAGAGTCTGAATCAAAAGGTAGAGGGCATATCAGGGTATCCTCATGCTGCCAAGGAAGTCCAACAGTGGCTTTCAACTTAGACTTTCCCTTTTTCTTCTTTCTCCTTTTTGTAGATTTCCCAGCAGGAGCAGTAGACTGAAGCTGAAGAAAACCAACAGGTAAGCTGATTGCTGGAGTCTCTGAGCTGGCAACAGGAGTCTCGGATGAACCAAGATAGATAGAAACCTTAGATGGCCCCGACTGGGCAGGAACCTCAACTGAAATAGACTGGTTCCCTGAAGACTGATAAGAGCATGAATTGAATTTCTTAATTACCACCTCACTGAAGGCCACAAGATTGAGAAGAACTGGGTCATTGGTTTCAATTAGTGGACTAGCCCATTCCAAGGCTTCTCCTCTGAAGGTCAGGAATAACAATTTAACTATGTTGGAGGGAGTAATTCAGAGGGAAGGGTCTGTCTCCATCATGGAAAGATATCGGTTAACTAGTGCGAAGTATTGCGTTAAATCTCCATCAAAGTAATCCAAAAATGGAGCGTTGGATGAATTCTGTGAAGTGGAAGCTTGATTTTCTGGAAACACTGGAGATGGAATAAAAAATGGAGCATCAGGACACTGAGGAGGGGACAGACTTTCAGGAGACTGGTCAGGAATACATGATGATCCTAACCGAACGTTGACTAGAGATTTGGATGGCACTTTCTGGATTTGGTCCTTCCTGGAAGTCCTGTGAGACTGAGTTGTACCCAAATCACGAGCAACAAGTTAGTAGTAGGATTGGAACCCAGGACTACAGCAGTGCCTACGTGCCTAGATATATGACCTGTGTTGTGAGAAACGGAAGTGCTAGATTCTTCTTCGGAGATTGGCATAATGCTCAGAGCCCCCTCCTGGGGCTGGACTAAGGCAGGAGCCCTTTCTTCACTGGGCTGGGCTAAAGCAGGAGCCCCCTCTTCACGGGGCTGGGCTAAGGCAGGAGCCCCCTCTTCACGGGGCTGGGCTAAGGCAGGAGCCCCCTCTTCACGGGGCTGGGCTAAGGCAGGAGCCCCCTCTTCACAGGGCTGGGCTAAGGGCTGGGCTGAGGCAAGAGACCCCTCTTCACGGGGCTGGGCTGAGGCAAGACTCTCTGGCTGGGCAGCGCTCTGAAGACTCTCTGGCTGGGCAGCGCTCTGAAGACTCTGGCTGGGCAGCGCTCTGAAGACTCTCTGGCTGGGCAGCGCTCTGAAGACTCTCTGGCTGGGCAGCGCTCTGAAGACTCCCTGGGGCTGGACGCTCTGAAGAACCCCCTCTTGGGGCCGGACATTCTGAAGAACCCCCTCTTGGGGCCGGACACTCTGAAGAACCCCCTCTTGGGGCCGGACACTCTGAAGAACCCCCTCTTGGGGCCGCACACTCTGAAGAACCCCCTCTTGGGGCCGCACATTCTGAAGAACCCCCTCTTGGGGCCGGACACTCTGAAGAACCCCCTCTTGGGGCTGGACACTCTGAAGAACCCCCTCTTGGGGCTGGACACTCTGAAGAACCCCCTCTTTGGGCTACAGGCTCGGAAACTTTTGGTGGAAGACCAGTTTTGTGACAGATGGTATTTAAAGATTGGAGATGCACTCTGCCCCCATTTCTTGTTTTTTCGAATGGGACAAGTTAGAATAACATGTCCTTGACCCCCACTATACAGGCAAAGTTTATTGTCTCTGCGATGCTGGCGCTCTGTTCCTGAGTGGCTAGGTCGAGGGAAACTTTGGAACCTGCCTCTTGTCTGTGGAGGAGAGGTGCCCCTAGCATGCCAAGTCCATGGGTCAGAAGAAAACTCCTTTTCTGGAGCTATTTTACTGGGGTCCACCAGTCTCCCCAGGAATTCAGGTAGAATGCATAGAATACTGGATACTAAAGTCTGTAGCTGGTCTAACTTTTCCTTTAAAATCCCCAGTCGTAAGGAATCTAAAGAAGGTGATGTTTTGGGAGCTGCGGGGTTAACTAGCTGTGAGAAAACTCCCTCAGGCAGATTGCAATTATCTTCCCTGTTTGTTTTGGGCCAGTTCATACTGTCAGAATCCGTTTGGATTTCCCTTTGTGAGAACATATTCGCAGGGACTGATGTTCACGGTACAATAGCAAGTTTATTAAAGCAGTGTACAACTGTAAACAATAAGTATAAACCAGGAATAATTAGAGAACACAAAATGAAAGGGAGAACTGAGGGGACATGGGATGCCAGGAGACTGTGAGTACTTGAAAACGGTGTAGACTGTGGAAACACTTGAGACACTGTGGACTGTGAAGGCACTGTAGCAGGATCACAGGATAGCACTGTGGTAGAGTATGCAACGTAGCAGGATAACAGGATTGCACTGTAGCAGGATCACAGGATAGCACTGTGGTAGAGTATGCAACGTAGCAGGATAACAGGATTGCACTGTAGCAGGATCACAGGATAGCACTGTGGTAGAGTATGCAACGTAGCAGGATAACAGAATTGCACTGTAGCAGGATCACAGGATAGCACTGTGGTAGAGTATGCAACGTAGCAGGATAACAGGATTGCACTGTAGCAGGATCACAGGATAGCACTGTGGTAGAGTATGCAACGTAGCAGGATAACAGGATTGCACTGTAGCAGGATCACAGGATAGCACTGTGGTAGAGTATGCAACGTAGCAGGATAACAGGATTACACTGTAGCAGGATCACAGGATAGCACTGTGGTAGAGTATGCAAAGTACCAGGATAACAGGATTACACTGTAGCAGGATCACACTGTAGCAGGATCACAGGATTGCACTGTAGCAGGATCACAGGATTGCACTGTAGCAGGATCACAGGATTGCACTGTGGTAGAGTATGCAACGTAGCAGGATCACAGGATTGCACTGTAGCAGGATCACAGGATTGCACTGTAGCAGGATCACAGGATTGCAATGTAGCAGGATCACAGGATAGCACTGTGGTAGAACCTGGCAGTTCTATGGATGATTTAGCAGTAGAGACCAGCATAACCAGGACCAGGAACTGAGACAACCTTGACACGATGAACTGGCAACTGGGAGCCTATGTGGCTGGCCTATATAGTGAGTTCAGGTGCTGCTCACAGCTGTGGTAACAGCTAATTACCAAGCTGCAGATACAGAGCAGAAAGTGATGAGCACCAGAGCAGAGAGCACCACCCCAGGCATGGAGGAGAAACTGCATGGATCGTGATAGAAGAGTTTCCTATACGGAACTTGGAAACCTTCACGAATTTGTTCAAAGACTTGAGGTTGAGAATGGGCTGGGAGGACCCATTCGGTTTCGGGACCAGAAACAGCGTGGGATAGTACCCCCAGCCCCTCTGAGCCAGAGGCACCGGCACTATCACTCCTGTATCCATGAGAGATTGCACCACCAGATGGAGCATCTTTGCTTTCACCTGATCCGAAGGGATGTTGGTTGAGCAAAACCGAGGAGGGGGACGTTTCTTGAAAGGGATGGCATAACCGTGAGCGACGACTTCCCTTACCCAGGCAACCAAAGTGGTCTTTAATCACACCTGAGTAAACCGTAAATGTCGGCCTCCCACCCTGGGATCCCCCAGGGGAAGGCCCGCCCCGTCATGTGGCTGGCTTATCCATTTTGGAAGCAGACTGATGGGCAGCCCAGGCACGTTTTGGTTTGGGCTTGGTAGATTTGAAAGAGCGTGTCTTGTTTGGGTACACCTGACCCCTTTACTTTACATGGAGGTTAAAAGGAACGAAAGGAAGTACTCTTAGCCTTTGGAGCCGAAGGAGTAGTACTAGGTAGACAAGCAGTCTTAGCTGATGCTAATTCAGCAACAATCTTGTTGAGGTCTTCCCCAAAAGGTATGTTTCCCTTAAAGGGTATCACCTCCAATGTCTTTTAGAGTCCAGATCAACAGACCAGGAACGCAACCAGAGAATCCTGCGAGCCAGAATGGACGTAGTAGACGCCTTGGCCGCCAGGACACCGGCATCAGAAGCCGCCTCCTAAATGTAATGAGAGGCCATAATTATATAGGAAGGACACTGTCTAGCATTATCAGAAAAATTAGTAGGTAGTTCGCTTCAACTTCCTGAACCCAGGCTTCAATAGCTTTCGCCGCCCAGACAGCCGCTATAGTGGGTCTATGCACAGCCCCTGCAAGAGTGTAAATGGACTTCAAGCAACCCTCCACACGCTTATCCGTCGGTTCCTTCAGGGAGGTGACGGTAGTGACAGGCAGAGCCGAGGACACCACCAGGCATGCAACCTGAGAGTCCACCGGAGGTGGGGTTTCCCAGTTTTTACTGATCTCTGCCGCAAGGGGATAACAAGCCAGCATCATTTTCAAGGATCTGAGTCCTCAACGTATAGGGTGAGCTTCTTTTCCGTGGTTCGCACCTCTGGACTGACCTCCTGTCAATGGGGAATGTTCCTCAAAAGGTTTCTTTTAGGCCCCTCTGACACGTCTGGTCCCTGGGATCTCACCCCTCCTAGATAAAGGACGCTCACCTTATGTATATGCCCTATATGCCTTGAAAGGTTTCTTTTCCTTCAATTCGTTTTTTTCAAAAAACACTCTGTGTATATCTCATCGGGGCAGATCTTATCCCATATATACCATGCTCACCTTAGTATAAGGCCCTATATGCCTTGAAAGGTTTCTTTCACCGTCTGTCCTCCACGTTCTTTTCTACTCCTCCGTTAATCCTCATATAGTGTTTCAGAGAAAGTAAAAAATCCAAAATCCGAACTTATATTAAAAAAGTTCAAAAATTTATTTCCAACAGAACATAAAATTCAATAAAAAGGTAATAATAACCTCTTAAAATATGCCCCTAAACAACAGTGGCCAAAGGTTCGTCCCACATTAAGCCCCTCGGAACCCGACAGGGAGTGGTAAATTACCCTGGTTTCAAAAGAAAAATGGATCTTAGGAATCCCTTCCAAGATCCCGGTTCCTTATCTAGGGGAAAAAAATATGAGAAGACCTTACCACTTGGGGTCAAAAAGTTAGTGCCAACGCGTTTCGGATAACAAATCCTTCCTCAGGGCATAATGTGGGACCAACCTGGTAGGCCTTTTATACTCTACTGAACTCTCCCCTGGTTCCTCAAACCAATCAGGAATCACAGTGATCAAATCTTCTAAAAGACCATACTCATTTTCCCAACTTCCACTTCTATTTATCCTTATATCAATCATATATTACATGGTGAATAGACATGTTTATAAAACATACATGGTGAGTATAATAAATATGTTTAAACATAAATTGGCAAAGTATAATATCAGGTCCGGAACAGCGGTTTTCCCAATCTTAATGTTCTCTCTCTATATATATACTCCCGGATCCAGATTCATTTGTCCGTGTTTTTCGGCTTTTACTTCAACCGCACTCCCGCCAATAGTCTCCGGGAATCGTTCCACTTCCTATGTGTGGGTCCATCACTTCTTTTACTCCCCTCGTACATCTCCGAGGTTCCTATCAAACCGGAAGTGTGACGTTCGTCGTTACCGACGGCTGTGATGTACTTCCGGTCTTTGACACGCAAACAGGAAGTGTGCCTGGAGCGCACCCGTACGTTTTCATTATTCAAGTATCGGAACTCTTGCACAGGAGCATATAGATGAATGAAAAACAGTTTGTTAGGAGGAGATACACAAAAAAGGCTTTATATCTTATCTTATACCATTAAAAAATCATAACATTTATAAACGGGGCATAGTGAAGCGGGGCATACAAAAACCGCACTGATTTATTAGGTTAATTATGCGTCGTAATACCCATATTTGATATCTGATCCAGCATATCATTTCTGTATCCTTTGGTCTTATTCTATAAATTAATATAAATATTAAAGATAACTCTCTGGGTTTAGCCATTTGATAGTATTCTAATTGGTTTTCATTTTAACAGTGCTGTAACATTAAATGTGTCTCGAGTGATTCAAAGAAACCACTTGATTTCAAAATCAATATTAAGCCCTTTAGGGGCCATGGTGCCCAATTCATAAATGGCTCTCATCTCCGCCCTCGCTAATTGTGCCTCCCCATTTTTCATTCTCCAGCTGGGGGTTATCACTTTAATGCCACAGAACTTGACTAGATGGCTGATATTACATTGATGGGTTTTGCCAAAGTGAGATGAAACACTATGAGACTCTAGGCCTTTTTTAATATTACGAGCATGTTCTGCCATTCGTACTTTGAGCATTCGTGTGGTTCTTCCCACATATTGTGAGCCACACGAACATTCCAACAGGTATATGCAATTTTTGCTATTGCAAGTAATAAAATCTCTAATACTGTAGACCTTATTAGTTTGTGTGGACTTATATTGTGTGATTTTACTCTCTTTACTTTTGCATGCCTTGCACATAATGCATAGGCCGCATCTAAAGAAGCCCTTGGATATATTCCTAGTTAGCATCCTGGGGGCAGTTACTACACTGCTCACCACATTTTCTTTTACATTTTTTGCCCTCCTATAAATGAATCTAGGGGTTTTTGTTATAGACCCTTTCAGAGCAGGATCCCTGTCTAAGATAGACCAATGTCTTCTTATTATACCTTCGACCTGCTTAACATAAGCAGGTCGAAGGTATAATAAGAAGACATTGGTCTATCTTAGACAGGGATCCTGCTCTGAAAGGGTCTATAACAAAAACCCCTAGATTCATTTATAGGAGGGCAAAAAATTTAAAAGAAAATGTGGTGAGCAGTGTAGTAACTGCCCCCAGGATGCTAACTAGGAATATATCCAAGGGCTTCTTTAGATGCGGCCTATGCATTATGTGCAAGGCATGCAAAAGTAAAGAGAGTAAAATCACACAATATAAGTCCACACAAACTAATAAGGTCTACAGTATTAGAGATTTTATTACTTGCAATAGCAAAAATTGCATATACCTGTTGGAATGTTCGTGTGGCTCACAATATGTGGGAAGAACCACACGAATGCTCAAAGTACGAATGGCAGAACATGCTCGTAATATTAAAAAAGGCCTAGAGTCTCATAGTGTTTCATCTCACTTTGGCAAAACCCATCAATGTAATATCAGCCATCTAGTCAAGTTCTGTGGCATTAAAGTGATAACCCCCAGCTGGAGAATGAAAAATGGGGAGGCGCAATTAGCGAGGGCGGAGATGAGAGCCATTTATGAATTGGGCACCATGGCCCCTAAAGGGCTTAATATTGATTTTGAAATCAAGTGGTTTCTTTGAATCACTCGAGACACATTTAATGTTACAGCACTGTTAAAATGAAAACCAATTAGAATACTATCAAATGGCTAAACCCAGAGAGTTATCTTTAATATTTATATTAATTTATAGAATAAGACCAAAGGATACAGAAATGATATGCTGGATCAGATATCAAATATGGGTATTACGACGCATAATTAACCTAATAAATCAGTGCGGTTTTTGTATGCCCCGCTTCACTATGCCCCGTTTATAAATGTTATGATTTTTTAATGGTATAAGATAAGATATAAAGCCTTTTTTGTGTATCTCCTCCTAACAAACTGTTTTTCATTCATCTATATGCTCCTGTGCAAGAGTTCCGATACTTGAATAATGAAAACGTACGGGTGCGCTCCAGGCACACTTCCTGTTTGCGTGTCAAAGACCGGAAGTACATCACAGCCGTCGGTAACGACGAACGTCACACTTCCGGTTTGATAGGAACCTCGGAGATGTACGAGGGGAGTAAAAGAAGTGATGGACCCACACATAGGAAGTGGAACGATTCCCGGAGACTATTGGCGGGAGTGCGGTTGAAGTAAAAGCCGAAAAACACGGACAAATGAATCTGGATCCGGGAGTATATATATAGAGAGAGAACATTAAGATTGGGAAATCCGCTGTTCCGGACCTGATATTATACTTTGCCAATTTATGTTTAAACATATTTATTATACTCACCATGTATGTTTTATAAACATGTCTATTCACCATGTAATATATGATTGATATAAGGATAAATAGAAGTGGAAGTTGGGAAAATGAGTATGGTCTTTTAGAAGATTTGATCACTGTGATTCCTGATTGGTTTGAGGAACCAGGGGAGAGTTCAGTAGAGTATAAAAGGCCTACCAGGTTGGTCCCACATTATGCCCTGAGGAAGGATTTGTTATCCGAAACGCGTTGGCACTAACTTTTTGACCCCAAGTGGTAAGGTCTTCTCATATTTTTTTCCCCTAGATAAGGAACCGGGATCTTGGAAGGGATTCCTAAGATCCATTTTTCTTTTGAAACCAGGGTAATTTACCACTCCCTGTCGGGTTCCGAGGGGCTTAATGTGGGACGAACCTTTGGCCACTGTTGTTTAGGGGCATATTTTAAGAGGTTATTATTACCTTTTTATTGAATTTTATGTTCTGTTGGAAATAAATTTTTGAACTTTTTTAATATAAGTTCGGATTTTGGATTTTTTACTTTCTCTGAAACACTATATGAGGATTAACGGAGGAGTAGAAAAGAACGTGGAGGACAGACGGTGAAAGAAACCTTTCAAGGCATATAGGGCCTTATACTAAGGTGAGCATGGTATATATGGGATAAGATCTGCCCCGATGAGATATACACAGAGTGTTTTTTGAAAAAAACGAATTGAAGGAAAAGAAACCTTTCAAGGCATATAGGGCATATACATAAGGTGAGCGTCCTTTATCTAGGAGGGGTGAGATCCCAGGGACCAGACGTGTCAGAGGGGCCTAAAAGAAACCTTTTGAGGAACATTCCCCATTGACAGGAGGTCAGTCCAGAGGTGCGAACCACGGAAAAGAAGCTCACCCTATACGTTGAGGACTCAGATCCTTGAAAGGATTCTTACACACATATATATATATAAAATAGTCTAGAATATGGTAGCGCTTGTGGACTACTCAAAAATTGTGTTGTTGTGAATGTAGAATTGGATGTGGTGTATCCAAGAGTTTTAGTACATAGCTGCTCCATAGGCGCAAGTTATATCCTCTCTTATTTATTCCAGTGAAAATTTCATATCTGGAGATTCCCAGGATTCCTGACATATGTAAACCAGGTGGTCAGAATGGGGTAGACGCAATATAGTCACCTTCTGACATTTAAACTTATCTGGTTTCTTAGAGGTAGTAGGAGGCTCCTCATCATCCTCAATCTGAAGAATGAGCATGATGGCTTCCAAGAGGTCAGGAACGTCCACTTGTGTCAGAGTTTCCCCATCTGAAGTACTGTATCTGAATCAGTGTCAGTGGGGTCAGTGTAAGCGCCATCTTCATCGGAAGAAGTATCCGGGACATGCGTGGATTGTGAGGAAGTAATGGCCCGTTTAGAGGACCCCTTGGTCTTAGGCGGGCGAGGGTTAGCTTTTTGTTTAACCAGAGACTGGTTTCATTGCTGTAACT
The DNA here is from genome assembly GCF_028390025.1 of Pseudophryne corroboree. Lineage (NCBI taxonomy): Eukaryota > Metazoa > Chordata > Amphibia > Anura > Myobatrachidae > Pseudophryne > Pseudophryne corroboree. The sequence continues at coordinate 110,467,648 of NC_086449.1, read as the reverse complement.
GAGAAGACAGAGTATTTGCCCATGGCGGATTAACTGCAGAGACAATATGTGGCTGTAATGGCACAGAAGGTCCCATAGAGTGCGTAAGCCTAGTTACCAGCGTAGTCAGTAAATTAGCAAAGGTAGCCCACGACGGGACTTGATCTGCCCCTGGTGCTGCCGACTGACCCTGGGGTGCAGAGACCCCCGTACCTGAACCCTCTGCTGATATATTTTCCTCATGACCATCCGTGGCATCAGCACTGCCTGGTGCAGGATCAGCCCTGGAGTCATCACCCTGTCGAGCAGACATTACTTGTAAGCGTACCCTAAGAGTGACCAAAAGTACAATATAAGCAGACAGAATACCTGGCAAAAAAAAACCCCTTACAGTGTGGCTGCAAGCAGAACACAAAATAGGGAATTTAAGAGATATACGGTGACTGTAACTTCACAGAGAAAATACCAAACAAGTATATCCTGTGAAACCTGTGGGATACATGGAATATAAATCACACGGCAGCTACTGGCACACACAATCAGTCACATGTACAATGCAGGAATTATTACAAACAACAAAAAATCTGCACTGGACTAGCAATACTAAGTAACTGGACTACAGAGTAATGCTATATAATAATATAGATACAACAATGCACAGTGAAACTGGATGTATATCACATGGTACTTGTACTAAATAACCCTGAATGTATGCACTCTTTCTTAACTAACGCTGTCTAAAGACATGTAGAATACTTAAGTGTCCTGTAAATGCACAGCGCTGGATGCAGGCGGCTTTACAGAGGAGACAGAGCCCAGCAGTCCCAGGATCAGCACAGCATGTAAGAAATGGCGTCCAAACGCTGACAGGGAGTGAGGGAGGCAGAGAGAAGCTCCAGGGCGAGAACATTTGCAGTAAATGGGGCATGGAGCTGGGGGAGGGGCTACAGGTCAGAGCCTTATCCCCTTGCTGGACTTCACCACCGGGTTCTGCGGGCCTTGTTAAAACGGAATTTTAATAAAATCCGACCTGTGCCCTTGTCCTGGTGGTCTAGTGGGGTCCCTGTACAGCCACAGTGTCCACGCCAGCGCGCGCGGTCCATCTCCTAAAGACCGCACCGGATCGCGATTTCAGCGGGTCCCGCCAGGGGGACCCTCTCATCTCCTCCCTTGGTGCGGCCACGCGATCCTGGAGAGCAGCGGTGGTGCCTTGATGGAGACCGGAGCCCTCCGCTGTAAGTTCCCGGCAACCAGGGCGCGGGAGTATACAGCGCCGCTGGGGGAGGTGATGGAGCTGCAGCATGAGATGTCAGAGTGACATCTAGTACTCAATACCTATGCTACAGCACTTGAAGTCTTCTATTTTTCAATTTAAAAGCTCTTTTCAGGGCTGCTGGAGCAGCCCTCCCTGTTAGTAACCTGCTTGCAGGCACTAACTTCCAAACTGAGCTCCTGTGCACGGAGGCGGGGTTATAGAGGAGGCGGCGCTATGCATCTTGGGAACAGTCAAAGCTTTTAGCCTGTTGGTGCCTCGGATCAAGATCCTACTCTACACCCCGATGTTATTCCCTGTGGAATACAGTGTACCCAGCTGCAGAAATATTTATGAATAAAAAAAAATTAGGCCTGGTGTAAATTATCCCAAAGATACTTTATTATAAATTTGTCAGTGCGGCCGCGGCTTCAGAAGAGTTGTGTAGTGCAGGGGTGGCCAACTAGTCAGAGGCAAAGAGCCAGAAAAGATCTGTAGTCAAGGGTAAGAGCCATATCATGCGCGCACCAAAGGCGTGCATGCAAAAATGGGGGCGTGGCATAGTTGTCACAAAGCCACACCCCATTTTTATGCGCACACCTTTCGGTTTGACGTTTGTAGGAGTATGACCTTGTGTCATAACCCCATTTTTAGTCATGTTGTACAGTGCTACATACAAATAAAGACCCTGTACAGTGCCACATACATATAAAAACACCGAAAAATGGGTGCCTCCACAGTGCCAAATACATATATGCCCCCACAGTGCCAGACACATATATTCCTCCACAGTGCCCGATACATATATTCCTCCACAGTGCCAGATACATATAAGCCCCCACAGTGCCAGATACACATCTCCCCAGTGCCAAATATGCCCCACTGCTAGCTACACATCTCCCCAGCGCCAGATATGCCCCCAGTGCCAAATATGCCCCCACTGCCAGATACACGTCCCCCCAGTACCAGATACACCTGTCCCCCCAGTGCCAGATACACATCTCCCCAGTGCCAGATATGCCCCCAGTGTAAGATACACATGTCCCCCCAGTGCCAGATATGCCCCCAGTGCCTGATACAAATGCCCCCAGTGCCAGATACACCTGTCCCCACAGTGCCAAATATGCCCCCACTGCTAGCTACACATCTCCCCAGCGCCAGATATGCCCCCAGTGCCAAATATGCCCCCAGTGCCAAATATGCCCCCACTGCCAGATACACGTCCCCCCAGTACCAGATACACATGTCCCCCCAGTGCCAGATATCTCCCCAGTGCCAGATATGCCCCCACTGCCAGCTACACATCTCCCCAGTGCCAGATATGCCCCCAGTGCCAGAAACACATGTACCCCCTGTGCCAGATATGCCCACAGGGCCAGATACACATCCCCCCAGTTCCAGATATGCCCCCAGTACCAGAAACACATGTCCCCCCAGTGCCAGATATGCCCCCAGTGCCAGATACACGTCCCCCCAGTGCCAGATATGCCCCCAGTGTAAGATACACGTCCCCACACTGCACCCCCCAAGTGCTGCTCACCGCCGCGCTGCTGCTCAGTCTGCTGCTTGTGAGGGGAGGAGAGCGCAGCGTGCGCCTCTCCTGCCCATCAGTCTCCACTCTCTGGCGGCATTGATTCTCTCTAATTAGGCGCCGGACCGTGAGCCAATCAGCGTTCGTGGCAGATAAGACTCCTGATTGGCTGCCGGTCCGCGAGCTCTGATTGGCTCATGGGCCGGCGCCGGGCACTGCAGACTAGGGCAGCGGGAGACACCATGGGCGTTTACGAGCCGCATGCGGAGATAGAAAGAGCCGCATGCGGCTCGAGAGCCGCGGGTTGGCCACCGCTGGTGTAGTGGAAGGTGGTGGCCGGCCTGTGTCCCTTGGCAGTAGCGTGGCCCGGGGAGCCATGTTATATCTCCTGTGATACAACAAAATAGCTCTGATGAGCATGTCAGGATTTACTTATACTTGGTAACTGTGATCTGTGGTCTTATACAAAGAACTATACACTGTGCCGTATAACCTAAGACATACAACCTGACACCTTAAACGCTAAACATGGAATGATTTGACACTTACTCAAGCATTCCCATAATTGTCCCTTTAGTATCTCCATGCTTCTGTATTTTGTGAAAAGTTGTTCTGTACTTCATTATTTTCTTTACTATATTATGCTATGTATCTGTTAAGCGCCTTGAGTCCTATTGGAGAAAGAGCGCTATATAAATAAAATTATTATTATTATTATTACACTGTACTGTACCCTATATTCTGGACTCTCCGCAGGTTTGGGGAGAAGGAGGACTACATGGCATTTATGAATAGTTTCCTGGAGCAGTATTGGGATGAGATGTCATTATTCTTGCAAACCGTGGCAGATCCTGACAGCGAAGTTGCAGCAGCCAGTTACGAGGGCAGTGTCGATCTAGCATATGAACTGGCTGTACTTCACTATATGCTCTGCGGGATCTTCAAAGGTGTCCATCAGGTAATTACTGAAACCTATAGCAACCTATTAACAATGCATTCCTTTCCAGCTAACCTGCCAGTCCACTAGCCCAGCTCAACAACTACCCTCCTCTCCTCTGACTCACTAGCACCACTTAGTGACTACCTCCGACTGCCATTGACTCTCTAGCGCTAATCAACCACTACCCTGCACATGCAGTGACTCAGCAACTAGCCTCCACATCCACTGACTGAGCAACTACCCTCCACATCCATTGACTGAGCAACTACCCTCCATATCCACTGACACTTCCTGCAGTCTTCTCACCACTGACATTTACTGTGGTTTTAATTCCCTCTTAGCAAGCCAAAGATCAGCTGGAACCATTACCCACAATCCTCAAGGCTCTAGCGGAGGGTCTGCCTGTCCCACAATGCATCACCCAGGATCAGAGGTAACACTGCTGTACAGTAAATATATCACAGTATAAATATTATAGGGGGGATGTATCAAGCCTTTCAGAGAGAGAACAGATATGCAGTATGCTTTTATTTCTGAGCATGTTAAGTGGATAGAATTGTGACCACTGTACGCACAATGCTGAATCATTCCCAGAAAATATCTGGTCCAGTCTATCATTGGTTCCAGAGTCACCTCATCCTTTAATGCTTGGGCTGTGTTTTCCTGTTTTAAGATTGTCCAAGCAGAGTTACTTAGATATATTCTCATGTGATAATTTAGATATTGTGGAAATGGAAATATATGTAAAGGTGTATTCACAGTTAGCAATACAGTAAACTATATCACTAATTTTCCCCCTCCTGAGCGATATCGTTTACTATATCGCCCAGTGTGTAAGCAGCTGATGACAGACGATGGCGGCCCCACGGGTCGTTAACGAACCCCAGTGTCGGCCGTACATGCAGCTCAATTTGGACTCATCGTCCAGAGATGTACATCAGCCCGGCCATGACATGACGTCACTGTGCGATATCGCACAGTGTGTATTCCCGCCACCATGTGGCCCGGACCGGGAGGGGAAACACAAGGCGGGGGGCAGCGGTAAGGCATGTATATCCTCATTGGCCAATCGTATTTCACCAATATAAAAGTAGAAATACACAGGGATTAAATCGTAATGCAAACATCTTATTTCAGTTCTCTTTTCTTAATAGGCTTTTATAACATAAATGTAAAGTTTCATGACATTGAAATAAAAATCACAGATAATAACATTTCATTGTAGGATTTCTTAAGATGAAAGAAATGGCCAAAGGTGTGAATATGTTTGCAAGACAGCGTATATAGGGGGTCATTCCGAGTTGATCGCACGTAGCAACTTTTGCTGCTCGTGCGATCAACTCCGCCTATGGGGGAGTGGATTATAGCATAGCAGGGCTGCGAACGCTTGTGCAGCCCTGCTATGCTAAAAAAGATTCCTGCAAAACAAGACCAGCCCTGCAGTTACTCACCCAGTGCAACAGATCCAGCGATAAAGGTCCCGGTCCTGAGGTCAGACATCTGCCCTCCAAATGCCTCGACACGCCTGCGTTGGACTCACCATGCCTGGAAAACGGTGAGTATCCGCCCCGGAACGCCTCCCGCCTGTCCATCTTCTTGCGATCGCCGCTGCGATCACATTTCTCGCTGGCGGCAGCGTTTCCCAGTGACAATCGTCGCCAGTCAACGACGCGCATGCGCATTTCTGACCCGTTTGCATCACAGCGAAGAACCGCTGCTTGCGTACGGGTCGGAATGATCCCCATAGGGGGTAATTCAGAGTTGATCGTAGCAGCAAATTTGTTAGCAGTTGGGCAAAATCATGTGAACGGCAGGTGTGGCAGATATAACGTTTGCAGAGAGTGTTAGATTTGAGTGGGACATTTTGTTTCTGTGCAGGGTAAATAGTATACTGGATGCTTTATTTTTACACTGCAATATAGATTTCAGTTTGAACACAACCCACCCAAATCTATCTTTCTCTGCACATGTTATATCTCCCCCCCCCCCCGCAGTGCACATGGTTTTGCCCGACTGCTAACAAATTTGCCTCTGACTAGTATAACAATGCAGCAATTTTCTTACTTGCGCGAATAAACTTGGCCTAGAGGGTACTTAAAAACATCTGTAATGTCCCTTACACTTGCCAATAAATTGTAGCTGTTTGAATGATCAAATAAAAAATAGGTTTCTTCATCTGTGGAATGCCCTCCCACGCACAGTAAGACTCGCCTCTAGTCTCCAAACCTTTAAATGTTCCCTGAAAACTCACCTCTTCAGACAAGCCTATCAAATTCCAGACCCACCCACATAACCTTCAGTGCTTCCCTATCTAATTACATCCTCTGTAGAGTATTCATAACATCACATATCTTGTCTTTCTTTAGTCTCACACCCTCCTGACACTTGGATAACTTTGTGGGGTATCATCATACAACCCATTAAGAACCTAGCAATCTGGTGGACCATTATGCAATAGGTAGCATCTATCCTTGTGTATCTATGCCTATTTCCCTATAGATTGTAAGCTTGCGAGCAGGGCCTTCCTACCTCTATGTCTGTCTGTTTTTACCCAGTTTTGTTCTATTACTGTTGTCCTAATTGTAAAGCGCAACGGAATATGCTGCGCTATATAAGAAACTGTTAATAAATAAATAAATAAATAATATAAATGTTTTAAATTAGGGTGTGCAGTCCACCCACCCTGGAGAGACGCCTTCTATCTGGACTAGCAACCCACCCACCTGCCCTTAGCTTTTTTTAATTGTATGGGTCCTTGCATTTGCTGTCTACATGTTAGAATGGGCACTATGATAGGAAAGACCTAGATACAGTTATATATATGTCAGTATTAGGGATGTTAGGAATCCACCTAATGAAATCACCTGGCCATGGTAGGTGGGCCCACATTTTTGGTCAATAATTAAGCCCACATTAGGCATCACAAGGCAAGAGGGCTCGCTTGTCATCTAGACTTTGTCCTTCTTTACCTGGGCAATTTATCAAATTATTGCACATCATTGTTTAAAAGCATAATCCATAAACTCCTCCATACAAACTAGTCCCACATTTGGGAGCATTTATCAAAGAGGGCGGTTGCTTCGAAATGTATAAAATCCTTTATTTTGGAACTTTCAATAATAAATGTAACATCTTTACCCTGAGAACAGCTGTGATGCCTTATGTCCTGTCCTGCCCACATTACATAAGAAAAAGACTGAACGTATTCAATTGCCCCGTCTTATCAGTCCCTCTACCTTCCTACGGTCCACTAATATCACAATGCCATTTTCCCTGCAGTCAGGATAAAAGCGAGGAGCCAGAGTACATGTTTCCGAGGGATATGCGCAATCTCCGCCCACTTGTGAAAAAGAGCCAATCCCTGAGCAGTCTTATCAAGGAACGACTAGTTCCACCCCCAAGGATCGAGGAGAGAGAGAAAAAGAACAGGCGTCATGTGACTCGCACACAAAGCGTTCCTGCACAGAATAGAGCTGGACGAGAGCGCAGGATGAGGGCTGACGTGACCACTGTACATGAGGAAGAGACAGCAATTGCTGTAAAGGTGTGGGTAGGGGTATTGCTATGTTTTGCCCTGATTCTGTACTGTATTTAGTGTTAGAATATTGACCTCTGTTATTCCCTGTAATACAGAGGACGCCGCTGCTAAGAACAGCCTCTACTCTACCTCGACGGAAATCTACTGTACCTTGGTGTCGGAACGAGGGCCTATATCTTATGCAACAAAAGAGCCAGGAAGGAGACAGTCGGGTAAGTTTGTGTGAGACAATGGGTACTTTGCTGCCAGCTGTCCTGGGGAAATGTTGTACATCTATAGCTGAAAAGCGAACTCTTGTCCAACCTCGGTATAATGTATAATGATTGCTACCATGTTTGTGCAGATGTGTAGTGACAAGTTACTTGTGTGTGTGTGTGCAAAGCACTAACGGAACAGGCTGCAGAGTTATATTTGTTTATGAAGCTGACCCCTCCACCTCCTTCCTGCCCCACCAGGAGCTGTACCTGCTGGAGATGAGGAGGCAGATTGCGGAGAATCTGGAGAAACGGAAGAACCTGGAGGAGCAGCTGCTCAGGGTAGAGGAGAAGATGCAGGAAGCACTGGGCCAGCTGGAAAAGATGGAGGAGATGCACAAAGCATTTCAGGCTGAGATGACCGAGCAGATGGCACAAATGCAGAGCAGGCAAGTAACAGCCTGTCCCTCCCTTACAGGCACTGGGCATGCAGGCCATTTGATGTTATGCAAATGCATCTCTCTGCATCACACATAAGAGGAATAAGAGGGAGTACTATTGCATCACAATGGGGTCTATTTACTAAGCCTTGGATGGAGATAAAATGGGCGGAGATAAAGGACCAGCCAATCAGCTCCTAACTGCCATGTCACAGGCTGTGTTTGAAAAATGGCAGATTGGCTGGTACTTTATCTCCGTCCACTTTATCTCCATCCAAGGCTTAGTAAATAGAACCCCATGTCTGGAACGGACCTGATAGAATGAGCCTGCAGCCACTGTTGCTTATTCTGCTGGAAATGTGCCCAATGAAAAGACTAAAATATCACTAAAAAGTCTCACCCAACACCACTTCAGCTCCATTCTCTTCATTAACTTCAATATTTGGAATTGTCTCAGTATTAGGTTTTAAATCAATCATGAATTAATCATCTGGACTGTGTCACACACAATTGAGCTATATATAGATGCACCTTAACTGTGAAAATGCAGAACGTAACTAGTGGCCATGTTCACCTCTAGGGCATGTTCTCTGCTGTCAATAAAGCAGACAAGAGGCCTCTTCAGTGGGCACACACTGGCTTAGAGACCTGCAGACAGGTATCACTCACACCTTCCGATGATTTGGGAAATGATGGACAAAGGGGGGGGGTTATGCCTTGGCAGTGGCATAACTACCAGCCCCACAGCCACTGCGGAGGCTTGGAGGCGCAGGGTTGCGGGGGCGCCACCAATGATTCAGAGCAGTTTGACATGTGGACTAGGCGTCCGCATGCCATATTGGTTAATGTCGCTTGCAAAATGGCCACCGCCATGGAGGAGACATGCTAGAGGTCATACTTAACCTCTAGCATCTAGGAAGTGCCGAGAGTAACCATGGGTTCCATGAGAAATTATATACCTGGTAGACAGTCTAAATGCCTTGGAATAAAACACATTTCCATACTCTAAACTAAGGGTTCTGAACCTCCAGGACCTCCAACAGCTCATTTTCTCTGTCTGTCTATGGAAGCAGGTGGAATAATTACGGACCCAGAATATTTACCTGTGCATGATTATAAGGACATCCACATAACATGACCTGTTGGTGGTACTTGAGGACTGGAGGTGAGAGCCCCTACTCTAAACCAAAGCTTGGCAACCTGTAGCAGCTTGGGGAGCTACAAGTCTAAGCATATAGAGATTTGCAGAGGATGCAAGGATTCTTAATTCACCATCAGCTGTACTAAGTACTAAAAGCTGTCGAAACCCTACCTTAAATACATACTTATAAATTAGTATGCTTCAAAACCAGTTTTAGGATATTTGTGACCATCATTATGATTTCTGTGGGGTCAAAGGTTACCTCGGTCATTTTAATGGGTAGTCACAAGTTGTATCAGATGTCCTGTATGCAGGACTGTCATCAGAGATTGTGGGATCCGGGACTCCCAGCTCCAAAAAAAAAAGATTCTGACGCACTGGTCCACCCCTGTGTGATGTCATACATTGTGACATTACATATAGGTGGAGTGTTGTGGAGCTACAGGAACGGTTTACAGAGAGTTGATGCGCAGATAAGGCTTGTTTTTAGAAGTCCTCCCTGCTCATCAGCCTGCTGTTGATTAACAGACTGGTGTGCATCTATACAGGTATTGGCGGTAAAAGCCAAGGGTGGGCCCCCCTCTCTGTAAGGGCCCAGGACTCCAGTCCCCACAGTCCCCCCATGATGGCTGCCCTGCCTGTATGAGTTCTTGTCCAAGATACATGCATCTGAAAGAAAATGGCTTATGCCAGGGAATAGAAGAGAGGGACAATGCACAAGAGTATAACCATAAGATAACACTGACCTTGGGCACTGAAAGAGCATGAGAACAGTAGTTCAACAATTGGATACTCTGGGGATACAGGAAACCTGCGGTGTTATCAGTTATGGATGCGCACTAGGTTTACCAGTCTTTTTACTGTTTTATATCAGGACTGATGCCTTAGACAAGGAGCGTTCTGCAGAGAAGGCACGACGAGAGGAATATGAAGAAAAGAGTGCTGTTATGGTGAGACCTCCCGCATCAGTAGTGGGACAGAGGTTGGGTACTGGGCTTTCTACATTTAGCACACTGCAAGGATACTTATTGATATAGACTACTAAAGCTTCTAGGAGTGGATAGGTTACGGCTTACATCTTACTGTAAGGTTGATTCATCTGTTGCATTCCTTACCACCTGAGGTTGTGATGGCAAATACACTACAACAATTTAAAATGGATTGCATGGTATATGTAGCTTGGCAGAGGACATTATAGGGGTGACGGATCCTGGGAATATATATACGAATGCTATAGTTATGGATCAGGAAGAAATTCTTTACAGAAATGCAAATAATAATAATAATATTATTATTATTATTATTATTATTTTAGTTGTATAGCGCTTTTCCCCATCAGGGCTCAGGGGGGAATCTATTATACCCGCTCTTATCGTGAGGTATAACGCTTCCTGCTTTACCAAAGCGAAGCAGGAAGTAGCAGCGCCGAGATGTATTAACATCTTGGATACCGAAGCGGGGGAGTGAAAACTTCCCCCTCCTGCGATCGCTGCCTGTGCCTTACAGCGCATCAGCCTAGTGCTGATGCACTGTGTCTCTCCCTGGCCAGCTTCAGTGTGTATGCACGAGATCACACATGCAGCCCAGATCTGGCACCCACCGCAGCCAGGGACCGCGCTGTCCCTGGCTGTGGTGTATGGGCATCGACACCTGCAGCCTGTCAAAATAGATAGCTGCAGGTGTCAGAACGGTCAGTGCCACTGACCGTTCATACCTTGCCCCTGCAAATCGGCATGCTATCTATTAGATAGCAGCGCTGATATGGATGCGCCCCTGTCATTCTGCACACACTGCCGCTGTAATACATGGGGGAGAAGCGGTATCAGTGCACATAACATGCGCTGATACCACTTCTCCCCCATATCGACAATCCATACATTTACCTCTCAGTCACTTGATGAGTACTCTCTAAGTTTAGAAAACAGTGTGTAGTAGATATCTTAAGAGTTGGACAGCATGGGGGAACAGCAATCTGTTAGGCCTGGCCATGCACTGACCAATACTGCTACTGGAGACATGTTGTTGGTGAATGAGATCCCTGTGGACAAGTGGCAGCGTCACCTCCATTAGGACTGGAGACTGTTATTGTGGTTTTAAAGTTAATTGTGAGCAGAAACTAATTTATTTTATTTATTTATTAACAGTTTCTTATATAGCGCAGCAAATTCTGTTGCGCTTTACAATTTGAAATAACAATAACAAACTGGGTGATAACAGTCATAGAGGTAGGAAGGCCCTGCTCGCAAGCTTACAATCTATAGGGAAATAGGCATATGTACACAAGGAAAGGTGCTATCTATTGCATAGAATGAGAAGACATGTGAGGATATGTGTGGACTGTACAGAGTGGATGTAATTTGATAGGAAGGTTTATGAAAGTTATGTGGGCGGTTCAGGAATTTGATACGCTTGCCTAAAGAGGTGAGTTTTGAGGGAACGCTTGAAGGTTTGGAGACTAGAGGAGAGTCTTATTGTGCGTGGTAGGGCATTCCACAGGGTGGGTGCAGCCCGATGAAAGTCCTGCAGTCGTGAGTGGGAGCGAGTAATGAGTGTGGATGAGAGACGCAGGTCTTGTGAAGAGCGCAGAGGTCGGGTTGGGAGATATTTTGTGATAAGCGAAGTGATGTACATTGGTGTAGTTTGGTTAATGGCCTTGTGTGTGAGTAAAAGTATTTTATATTGAATGCGGTAGAGTACAGGTAACCAATGGAGGGACTGACAGAGTGGATCTGCAGACGATGAACGTCTAGCGAGGAAGATAAGCCTCGCCGCTGCATTCAGAATGGATTGTAGTGGTGAGAGTCTTGTTTTGGGAAGACCAGTTAGGAGACTATTGCAATAATCAATGCGGGAGATAATGAGAGCGTGGATTAGAGTTTTAGCAGTGTCTTGTGTAAGGTATGGTCGTATTTTGGATATGTTTTTTAGATGCATGTAACATGATCTTGAGACAGATTGAATGTGGGGAACAAAGGACAGATCAGAGTCAAGGATGACACCTAGGCAGCGAGCTTGTGGGGTAGGGTAGATAGTAGAGTTTTCAACAGTGATAGAGATATCAGGTTGGTACCTACTATTGGCCGGTGGAAATATAATTAACTCTGTCTTTGAAATATTAAGTTTGAGGTGGCGAGATGTCATCCAGGATGAGATGGCAGAAAGGCATTCAGTGACACGGTCCAGTACAGATAGGGACAAGTCAGGGGAGGGTAGGTAGATTTGAGTATCATCTGCATACAGATGATACTGAAAACCAAAAGAGCTGATTAGTTTACCAAGAGATGAGGTATAGATAGAGAAAAGCAGAGGACCCAAGACTGAGCCTTGCGGTACTCCAACTGAAAGAGGTAGCGAAGAGGAGGTAGATTCAGAGAAGCGAACACTGAAGGAGCGATTAGATAGGTACGATAGGAACCAAGAAAGGGCTGTGTCTTTAAGACCTAGGGATTGTAGTGTCTGTATGAGAAGAGAGTGGTCTACAGTGTCAAATGCAGCAGATAGATCTAGAAGAATAAGTAGTGAGTAGTGGCCTTTAGACTTCGTAGTGACCAAATCATTAACCACTTTAGTCAGTGCCGTCTCTGTGGAATGTTGGGAACGGAAGCCTGACTGAAGTGGGTCCAACAAAGTGTATGAGTTAAGAAAGTGTGTGAGTCGAGTGTAGGCAAGTCTCTCAAGTAGCTTAGAGAGACAAGGGAGCTGAGAGATAGGGCGGTAGTTTGAGAGAGCATTAGGGTCAGAATTTTGTTTTTTTAAAATGGGAGTAATCACTGCATGCTTGAAGAGTGAAGGAAAAATACCAGTAGAGAGAGAGAGAGATTACAGATGTTAGTTAAGGTAGGGATGAGCACCAGAGACAGAGCTTTACTTATTTGTGAGGGTAAAGGATCAAGAGGAGAGGTAGTAGAGAAGCAGGATGAGAAGAGTGATGATACTTCATCTTCATTTGTGGGATCAAATGAAGAAAGAGTGCCAGAGGGTTCAGGTACAGAACGGAGCAGGTCACTGGCTGCCGAAGAGCATACCATTTCATCTCGGATCTTATCAATCTTCTCCTTGAAGTAGGAAGCAAGATCCTGTGCCTTGATAGTGGCTGGTGGGGTAGGTGCGGGAGGATTCAGAAGTGATTTAAATGTATTAAAGAGTCGTTTGGGGTTAGAGGCTTGAGCAGAGATAAGAGTTTGGAAATATGTTTGTTTGGCAGTGTCCAGGGCATTTTTATAAGAATGGTAGACTGTCTTATATGTGAGGAAGTCACTTGAAATACGAGATTTACACCACTGACGTTCAAGTTTTCGTGTGAGTTTTTGTAGTTGTCTTGTTGATTTGGAGTGCCATGGTTGACATCTAGGCCTACATGGAGTGTGATGGGTAGCTGGAGCCACTTCATCAAGGGCTAGTTCTAGAGTCTTATTAAGGTGTGATACAGCCATCTCAGGAGAGGTGAATGCAGAAATAGGTGAAAGCAGTTGTTGGAGTGAAGTGGAAAGTTCTTGAAGATTAATTGTGTTAATATTTCTGCGAGTTTGAGGAAGATTGAAGAACTTCCGCAACACAGGGTTTGAATTAACAGAGGAAAGCATGCAGGTTATAAGGTTGTGATCTGATAGGGGGAAAGGAGTGTTAGTGAGTTCATAGTCTGGTGAATACTAGATCAAGGCAGTGACCCGCCTGATGAGTAGAGGAGTCAGTCCATTGGGAGAGGCCAAGAGAGGAGGTTAGAGAGAGTAGTTTGGAGGCATGCGCAGCAGATTTTGGACAATCAATAGCAATATTGAAATCACCCATGATAATGGTGGAGATGTCAGAGGATAGAAAGTGAGGGAGCCAGGCAGAAAAATCTTCCAAAAATTGTTTTGGATGCCCAGGTGGGCGGTAGATAGCTGCAACACGCAGAGAGAAAGGAGAGTAAACCCTAATGGAATGTACTTCAAATTAAGTAAATGTGAGTGATGGAACCTGTGGTAGAACAGTATATGCAAAAGATTGGGAAAGTAAAAGTCCAACTCCTGTTCCTTTATGGTTATCGGGTCTGGAGGTGTGTGTAAAGTGGAGACCACCATGTGCCAGTGCTGCAGGGGAGGCTGTGTCAGATTGTGTGAGCCAGGTTTCTGTTATAGCCAGCAGATTGATGTTGTTAGATATGAAGAGGTCATGGATAGATGTTAATTTGTTACAAACAGAGCGTGCATTCCATAAGGCACATTTTAGTGATCTGGAGGGTGATGGAAGACATGTGATGTTTATGAGGTTAGCTGGATTTCTATGTTGCTGTGAATCAGGTGAATGCGAGTGATGCAAGTGGCTGGGTCCTGGATTTGGTGAAATGTCACCAGCTATCAGAAGCAGAAGAGAGAGATAAATGTGGGTGTCAGTTTTGTGAAAGTTTTTTATGGTAAGAGGTTGTAGATGTTATTGTCAATGAGTATAGGGAAGTAAAAAGCTCATGAGTGCTAATAAGAGGGGAGTGTAGAATTGAGGGGGCAATATGTACAGAGGGGTGAGTTGCTGGGAGACTGAATGATGCAATGGCCTTTATGAATACTCCATGAAGAGCAATGCAGAAAATCAATTTGTGGAACATAGTTAGTTTGAGCTGAAACCAGTGTTTTCTAGGCTGAGAGTGTAAGGTTTTACCTGTTCAAGTTAAAAGTTCAGGTGCCTATTTACTGGTGTTGTTCTGCTGTATGTTAACTGTGCATTAAAGAGCAAAGTGACAAACAGGTATGTACAATCACATGTAAATCACAATGTATATAGTTGTCTACCAAATTGGTTGCATTTTGTTCTTAGAGGTCATGAGGATTTTAGTTGGTAAAATATTTACATACGCTGAAATACACAGATGATTGGGAATGAAAGGAAGGGACGATGTTTTCTGTTTTGTCGGTGGGTTGTTTCCGTCTGTTTTCGTCCTGGTAAGTCCTGGGTAAGTCTATATTGTAATATTTTCATAACCCTTTTAAAAAAGCCCTTATAATAAAGCCCTGTTCAGCTGGCTGTTGTTCAGCCAGGCATCTTTCCTAATGGGGCTCGTGAACGGCCGTCTTCATTCTGCATCTACCAACATGTCTTCATAATGAACCAATTGATTTAGTTTAGATTAGGATATGGCAGCAAGTGTGGCCCGGATAAAGCGCTACAGAAAGGGGGATTTCTAAGGCAGCAGCAAAGTGTCAGACAAGTATGGATAGAATCATGGATAAATGATAACTAGGTCTGGATCAGGTTCTCACTAGAGCTATGAATTGAGGCATCTATGGCCATCATTCCGAGTTGTTCACTCGCAAGCTGCTTTTAGCAGCATTGCACACGCTAAGCCGCCGCCTACTGGGAGTGAATCTTAGCTTAGCAAAATTGCGAACGAAAGATTCGCAATATTGCGAAAAGCTTTATCTGTGCAGTTTCTGAGTAGCTCGAGACTTACTCTTCCAGTGCAATCAGTTCAGTGCTTGTCGTTCCTGGTTTGACGTCACAAACACACCCAGCATTCGCCCAGACACTCCTCCGTTTCTCCAGCCACTCCCGCCTTTTTCCCAGAAACGGTAGCGTTTTTTCACACACTCCCATAAAACGGCCAGTTTCCGCCCAGAAACACCCACTTCCTGTCAATTACACAACGATCACCAGAACGAAGAAAAAACCTCGTAATGCCGTGAGTAAAATACCAAACTTCTTAGCAAATTTACTTGGCGCAGTCGCAGTGCGAACATTGCGCATGCGCAATTAGCAGAAAATCGCTGCGATGCGAAGAAAATTACCGAGCGAACAACTCGGAATGAGGGCCATTGTTCTGTAAGATCTGTCTCATCTCCAACATGTGCGTGCACCAGCGGCTTCCACTGCTAGGGGAACGGGAAAGACTGAGTCTAGCAGGAGAGGGGGGAAGCACCACCCGGGACACAGTAAGCACGGGGATTGGAACAACGGTGGATGGTTATGACGACCAAAATGACCCTTTACTAGTTGGTATATATAACAGTAATAAGATTTAATTATTTACTAACTGTAGTAATGTCTAATAGCATATCATCATTAATAACAAAAAATGATAAACTACCAGCAATAGCAGTAATCCGACATATGTGATCAGCAGTGTCACTCCACGTAATGTTCCAGCTGTACCAGTAATGCCCAGAAACATGCCACACTTCATATTACTGGACAAACATTGGTATACTACTAGAGTCCAATTATGTCAGCTGTTGTATCATCATGCTCAGCACCATGTATAATAGTTATTGCCAGTAAATGTCACCTGTGTGGCTGTCAGTAGTCTCTGCGTCTGCCGTCGTCCCTTTCTCTTTCTCCAGATAATAACCTTAACAGACGCCCCAAGTGCGTAGTTCATTAGTAATTGGCTACTGCCAACGGGTAATTAGAAACTGACATGTTCTCAGCATCCTATTAAGTGACATGAGACCAGTGCTTCTACAGACTCATGTACGGGTGATCTAACCTCCCATAATATCATAAGTGCATTCAAAAATACATTTTAATACTATTCCAAAAAGAATAAAAGAATAAATATGAGTCTGCTAATTCCACGCGACATGGGCCATAGGTAGGGTTACCATCTCATCCTTTTAATTCTGGACACATATTGATTACACAGGTTCTGTGGCTGGCTGACTTCAAGACTCCATTCCATCTGGTTTTAATCAGCCACAGAACCTGTGTAATTAATATGTGTCCAGAATTAAAGGAATTAAAGGGATGAGGTGGCAACCCTAGCCATAGGGCACTAGTGTTCGCTCTCCACATTGACCTTGACATTATTGTTCTCTTGGTAGGAGAGACGCCTGTCCATTCTGGAGAGGATGTACAGGAAGATACCAGACACAACCACAGAAGACTTCAGTAAGCAAGAAGATAAGATGGACCATACATCGGACAATGCATCCATGACTACAGTTTCTACTGCTATTAAAGACAACTCAGATGCAGCTTGATCTGCCAATTATAACAATTTTACCAAAAACCTTTTCAATATTTTACAATTACAGACTAATTTGGTACAATGCTTTCAGCTCTTCATTAATTTCTCCCAACACAACCACCATGGAGCCTGTCTGCCCTCTGATAGATTCTGGTATGTCCTCATCCTCTCACAACAGGAACATTACAATCTCTGTTCAGATCATTTGTTGTTCTTCACTTCAATGTATTCTAGTCTCTTACAATGACCTCCATCTCTACACGGCCAAAGGGTCAAATGTCAGGTTCAGGGTTTCATTTGGCCACAGGAAGCCAAATTGGACAAGGTCAGGCCCTTAACTGCATGTGCTGAGCAACCGTATCTTTTTCAGAACACTTTGGAGCTTGTCTGTGTGGCAGTCATCTTCTGACTACGTGACTGTTGTAACTCATAGGAGGAGATGTATCAA
Source organism: Pseudophryne corroboree (assembly GCF_028390025.1). Taxonomy (NCBI): domain Eukaryota; kingdom Metazoa; phylum Chordata; class Amphibia; order Anura; family Myobatrachidae; genus Pseudophryne; species Pseudophryne corroboree. Next base: position 110,450,246 of record NC_086449.1, on the reverse strand, counting down.
ACCTTAGAGAGAGATAAAGTGGAGAGAGATAAGAAACTAACAAATCAGCTCCTTACTGTCATTTATCAAACACAGCCTGTAACATGACAGTTAGGAGCTGGTTCAATAGTACTTTATATCTCTCCACGTTATTACTCTCAAAGGTTTACCGTATATACTGATGTGACTTAAGCAACAGGGAGATAATTAAAGTCCCAATTAATGCATATATTACAGACAGGATCCAGACAGATACGAGTTCTGGCAGGGAGCAACACCAAACACAAACACGTCAGGGCACTTTGTAGGAACATTACAGAAATTATAATAACTTCCAGGGCTTTAAGTGGTCCTGGTGAGGAGGTGGAACTCATCTGCCTCCCCCCCATTCTCCTCTTTTAAACACCAACCACCCTTGTGTCTCTTCACAACCATCTTACTGTGTTTCACAGTGTCACACCCCCATCCATGCCTCTCACCTACACCAAATCCCATGCGTCTTTTCAGCATAAAATGGCTAAACACATCCAAAGTGCTGGTTGCGATGCAAAAAGTGCCCAAACACGTAATTTTCTGAACATTTCTTCTCGCCAGCACGCAGATCCACGAAAAACAACTTTATTCCCCGTTTTGTGTCTGGAACATTTTCTAATGTCTGAGCACAGCTGAGATCTCACAGCTTACCTGGGCATCCTTTCCTGCTAGAAAGCTCAAATCTGTGCCAAATAAAACCATTTGAAGATAGTAATAGGATTTTAATACCTACCGGTAAATCCTTTTCTCTTAGTCCGTAGAGGATGCTGGGAATGCTTCAAGAACCATGGGGTATAGACGGGATCCGCAGGAGACATGAGCACTTTAAGACTTTAAAAGGGGTGTGAACTGGCTCCTCCCTCTATGCCCCTCCTCCAGACTCCAGTTATAGGAACTGTGCCCAGGGAGACGGATATTTTGAGGAAAAGGATTTATTTAATTTTTAAAACTAAGGTGAGATACATACCAGCTCACACCTCAAACACGCCGTATAACATGGCATTCAACAACAACGCATGCAACGGCATGACCAACATCAGCCACAGCCTGACTGAACTTAACTCAACAGGAGTGTAACCATAACCAAACTGCAGATACAGCCCGCACTGGGACGGGCGCCCAGCATCCTCTACGGACTAAGAGAAAAGGATTTACCGGTAGGTATTAAAATCCTATTTTCTCATACTTCCTAGAGGATGCTGGGGATGCTTCAAGAACCATGGGGTTTATACCAAAGCTCTAGAACGGGTGGGAGAGTGCGGATGACTCTGCAGCACCGATTGACCAAACAAGAGGTCCTCCTCAGCCAGAGTATCAAACTTGTAAAACTTCGCAAAGGTGTTTGATCCCGACCAAGTAGCAGCTCGGCAAAGCTGTAATGCAGAGACCCCTGGTCAGCCGCCCAGGATGAGCCCACCTTTCTGGTAGAATGGGCTTTTACCGATTTCGGTAACGGCAAGCCTGCCGTAGAATGAGCCTGCTGAATCGTATTACAAATCCAGCGCACAATAGTCTGCTTAGAAGCAGGAGCCCCAATCTTGTTGGGAGCCCACAGGACAAACAGAGCCTCTGTTTTGCTAAGCTGCGCCGTCCTGGCGACATAGATCTTCAAAGCTCTGACCACAGAGAGACTTTGACTCCGCCAAGGCGTCAGTAGCCACTGGCACCACAATTGGCTGGTTTACATGACGAGTTCTCAACTCCGCTCTATCAGCATGGAAGATTAAATAGGGGCTTTTGTGAGACAAAGCCGCCAATTCAGATACCCGCCTTGCGGATGCCAAGGCAACAACATAACTACTTTCCAAGTAAGGAATTTTAACTCAACCTTACGTAAAGGTTCAAACCAATGAGATTGCAGGAACTGCAAAACCACATTAAGATCCCACGGTGCCACTGGGGGCACAAATGGAGGTTGGATGCACACCTTTCACGAAGGTCTGAACTTCTGGAAGGGATGCCAATTCTTTTTGAAAGAAAATAGATAAGGCCGAAATTTGTACTTTAATAGAGCCCAACTTTAGGCCCGCATCCACACCTGCTTGCAAAAAATGGAGCAAACGCCCCAGCTGAAATTCTTCCGTAGGAGCCTTCTTGGATTCACACCAAGACACATATTTTCTCCAAATACGGTGGTAATGCTTTGCCGTTACTTCCTTTCTAGCCTGAAGCAGAGTGGGAATTACTTCACTGGGAATACCCTTTCTGGCTAGGATCTGGCGTTCAACTGCCATGCCATCAAACGCAGCCGCGGTAAGTCCTGATACACGCACGGACCTTGTTGTAACAGGTCCTCCCGTAGAGGAAGCGGCCAGGGATCTTCTATGAGCAACTCCTGAAGATCTGGATACCAGGACCTCCTTGGCCAGTCTGGAACAATGAGTACCGCCTGAACCCTTGTTCTTCTTATAATCTTTATCACCTTTGGAATGAGTGGAAGTGGAGGGAACACATAGACCGACGGAAACACCCACGGTGTCACTAGGGAGTCCACCGCTATTGCTTGAGGGTCCCTCGACCTGGAACAATATCTCTGAAGTTTCTTGTTGAGGCAGGACACCATCATGTCTATTTGAGGAATTCCCCAACGACTTGTCACTTCTGCAAAAACCTCTCGATGAAGACCCCACTCTCCTGGATGGAGATCGTGTCTGCTGAGGAAGTCTGCTTCCCAGTTGACCACTCCTGGAATGAAGACTGCTGACAGCGCGCTTGCATGTCTTTCCGCCCAGCGAAGAACTTTTGTGGCCTCGGCCATCGCCACTCTGCTCTTTGTTCCACCCTGGCGGTTTATGTACGCCACTGCTGTTCTGTTGTATGACTGAATCAAGACTGGCAGACCGCGAAGAAGATGTTCCGCTTGCAGAATGCCATTGTAAATGGCCCTTAATTCCAGAATGTTTATGTGCAGACAAGCTTCCTGGCTTGACCATTTTCCCTGAAAGTTTCTCCCTTGTGTGACTGCTCCCCAGCCTCGGAGACTTGCATCTGTGGTCATCAGGATCCAATCCTGAATCCCGAACCTGCGTCCCTCCAGAAGGTGAGAACTGTGCAGCCACCACAGAAGGGAGATCCTGGTCCTGGAAGATAGGATTATTTTCCGGTGCATGTCCAGGTGAGACCCGGACCACTTGTCCAACAGGTCCCACTGAAAGACCCTGGCATGGAACCTGCCATACGGAATGGCTTCGTAGGTCGCCACCATCTTCCCCAGCAGCCGAGTGCATTGAAGAACTGACACTTTTGCTGGTTTCAGAATCTGTTTTACCATGTTCTGTATTTCCAGAGCCTTTTCCACTAGAAGAAAAACTCTGTTATTCTGTATCCAGAATCATACCCAGGAACGACAGGCGTGTCGTCGGAACCAGCTGTGATTTTGGCAAGTTTAGGAGCCAACCATGTTGTTGCAGAATCGTCAGTGAGAGCGCAACATTCTTCAGCAATTGCTCCTTGGATCTCGCCTTTATGAGGAGATCGTCCAAGTACGGGATAATTGTGATTCCCTGCTTGCGCAGGAGAACCATCATTTCCACCATAACCTTGGTGAAAATCCGTGGTGCCGTGGACAGACCAAACAGCAACGTCTGAAATTGGTAATGACAATCCTGAGCCGCAAACCTCAGGTATGCCTGATGTGGAGGATATATGGGAACGTGTAAGTAAGCATCCTTTATGTCGACCAACACCATAAAATCCCCCTCCTCCAGACTGGAGATCACTGCTCGGAGAGATTCCATTTCGAATTTGAACTTTTTCAGAAAGAAATTTAGCGATTTTAGGTTCAGAATCGGTCTGACTGAGCCATCCGGCTTCGGGACCACGAACAGACTGGAATAAAAACCCTCTCCCCATTGTGACAGGGGTACCGTGACAATGACTTGATTTTGACACAGCTTTAGTATCGCTGCGCATACCACTTCCCTTTCTAGATGAGAAGCTGGCAAGGCCGATTTGAAAAATCGGTGAGGGGGCACGTCCTGAAACTCTAATTTGTACCCTTGGGTTACTATTTCTAATATCCAAGGATCTAGGTCTGAGCGCACCCAGACCTGACTGAAGAGTTTGATACGTGCCCCCACCGGTGCGGACTCCCGCAGAGGAGCCCCAGCGTCATGCGGTGGATTTGGTAGAAGCTGGAGAGGACTTCTGCTCTTGGGAACTTGCCACAGCCTGTGACCTCTTTCCCCATCCTCTGCCTCTCGCAGCAAGGAAGGAGGACCCTCGTCCTTTTTTGAATTTATTGGGCCGAAAGGACTGCATCTGATACTGGGGCGTTTTCTTTTGTTGTGCAGGAACATAAGGTAAAAATGACGACTTACCCGCGGTAGCCGTAGATACCAGGTCAGTGAGGCTGTCACCAAACAAGACACTACCGTTAAACGGTAGAGACTCCATAGCTTTCTTCGAGTCAGCATCAGCATTCCATTGATGAATTCATAATGCCCTTCTAGCCGAGACAGCCGTGGCATTGGCCCTTGATCCCAAAAGGCCAATATCCCTTGCAGCTTCTTTTAAATATGCTGCAGCGTCCCTGATATGACCTAGAGTCAAAAGCACGCTATCCCTTCTAGGGTATTTATCTCAGATGACAAGTTATCTGCCCATTTTTCAATAGCGCTACTCACCCATGCCGAAGCAACGGCAGGCCTGAGTAGCGAACCTGTAGTGACATAAATGGTCTTTTGGGAACCTGTACCTTCCTGTCAGGATTTTCCCAAACCTGTTCAAAAAGAACGTTCAGTTCATGAGAGGGAGGAAACGTTACCTCAGGTTTCTTTCCTTTAAACATACAGACCCTAGTATCAGGAACAGTAGGGTCCTCCGTGATATGTAATACGCCTTTTATCGCCACAATCATGTACTTAATACTCTTGGCCAGTTTAGGATTTAATCTGGCATCACTATAGTAACATAGTAACAGGGATATCCTGGAGCTTGAAAAGGTACAGAGGAGGGTGACCAAACTAATTAAGGGCATGGAGACGATGGAATACAAGGAAAGGCTTGAAAGACTAGGCATGTTTACATTGGAAAAGCGGAGACTAAGAGGGGATATGATCAACATCTACAAATATATATATATTATATATATATACAATACACAGAGCTTGCGCGGGACCTGTTTTTGGTTAGATCAACACAGAGGACTCGTGGACACTCGCTCAGGTTAGAGGAGAGGAGATTCCGCACAATACGGCGTAAAGGCTTTTTCACGGTAAGGACAATACGTGTTTGGAATTCCCTGCCCGAGGGAGTTGTAATGGCGGAATCTGCCAACACCTTTAAGAATGGGTTAGATATATTCCTAATGGATAAGGATATCCAGGGGTATGGTGCATAGTCATGCATTATAGTTACTATAAATAGGGATAAAATGCAACGGCTGACAGCAGCATCAGTCAGAAATTTTAGTCAAATCATCATGCATAGGAGACCACAAATAGGTTGAACTCGATGGACAATTGTCTTTTTTCAACCTCAGATACTACGTTACTATGTTACTATGTTAAATCTACTGTGCCCCCCCCCCCCCCCCTTTTTTGCACCCTGTTACTTGTACAGCAGTGTGAGGTCAGGGCCAGCGTCTCTGCAGCTTCTGTGAAGAGAAAATGGCGCTGGTTAGAGCTGTGAGGGCTAAGCCACGCCCCCTCACCGGCGTGCTTCAGTCCCACTCAAATCCATATATTTATACTGGCAGGGGATCTATATTTAGTGCCTAGGCACTTATAATATATGTATTTTCCAGTTTTAAGACTTCGGTATTCATGCTGCCCAGGGCGGTAACCCATGCGACCTGCACCCTGCAAGTGCCGCTGTGTGCGTGTGGGAGCGTGGCGCGCAGCGCGACCGCTGCGCGGTACCTCAACACTGAAGTCTTCTGCCGTCACTGAAGTCTTCGTTTCTTCTTTTACTCACCCGGCTTCTTTCTTCTGGCTCTGCAAAGGGGGTGACGGCACGGCTAGGCGGACCAAATGATCGGACCCTCTGGAGCTAATGGTGTCCAGCAGTCTAAGAAGCAGAGCCCTTGAACTCAGAGAATCTGTTGCCAGCAGTGCTCCCTGAACATAAAAAACCTAACATAAAGTATTTTTCAGAGAAAGTCAGTAGAGCTCCCCTGGAGTGCATCCAGTCTCACTGGGCACAGAATCTAACTGGAGTCTGGAGGAGGAGCATAGAGGGAGGAGCCAGTTCACACCCCTTTTAAAGTCTTAAAGTGCCCATGTCTCCTGCGGATCCCGTCTATAACCCATGGTTCTTGAAGCATCCCCAGCATCGTCTAGGACGTATGAGAAAATGTGTAGATAAGAGAGGGTTGTGACACAGAAGCCACATTCTTGTTGTAAGTTATCTAACGCATGGAACAAGTTTCTGCAAGCTTGTTATGCATCAGGTTACAAAAGGAGAACTAAAAGTATTAAGGATGATTGAGTCTTGAAGGAAACATGCTGTAAAACAAATGAGAACGTAAGTATTAGGGATGTTTAAGGCAGGTTTGCTCTGCTTTATCATTTTAATTTAAAGTAGTAGGGATGATGGTCATATGCTATCATCAGAAGGATTGGCGCACCCTCTTCAGTATTCAGCACAGGGTGAATTTGGAGCGGTCAGTGCCCAGAGTGTATAATAGTTATGTCGGTATTCAGTTAGCTGCTGTAATTTACCACAGCTAATTGATTCGTTGGGGTGCTATTCAATTAGCCCGATACCCGGCATTTAATGGGGATTATGCTTTGGGTGTCTCAGGCACCCGAAGCAAATTCCCCGATAAGCAGCTGTTAGAGCCGGCGATAACACATGAGTATGGATAGTTATCCAGGATCCCATGTCTTAGCGCACAAAAACGAGACATTTTTCTTTCAAAAAGAAAACAGGTTTTAATTGAGTAGCCCAATAATGACCATCAGTAAAAAATCATGCAGTCAGCCCATTTTAGTTTTATGAGAAAAATGATCAGGGCTAATTGAATATCGGCCATAGTCTGTAACCTACTGCCCACCAAATGGAGGTGTCTGAAGGGTCCCAGAGCATTGCACTGGCCGCTGGGAGGAGACTGCATAAGTTTGCCTTTTGGAGAAGTTGACAGATGCATCCTGTCCAGTTCAGAAATGGCAAATTTTTCTGTTGAGGTTCAAAAACAATATTTAATTTTACAGGACAGATTTGAAGGAATTTGTTGCCTTCTATTAGGGCACACAAACTTTGTCACCCTAATAAAGGACTTAGGGGTCTATTTACTAAGCCTTGGATGGAGATAAAGTGGCCGGAGATAAAGTACCAGCCAATCAACTCCTAACTGTCATTTTCCAAACATAGGGGTCTATTTACTAAGCCTTGGATGGAGATAACATGGACGGAGATAAAGTACCAGCCAATCAGCTCCTAACTGCCATGTCACAGGCTGGGTTTGAAAATTGACAGTTAGGAGCTGATTGTCTGGAACTTTATCTCCGTCCACTTTATCTCTATCCAAGGCTTAGTAAATAGACCCCAAGTCTGTGGCATGGCAGGTAGGAGCTGATTGGCTGGTACTTTATCTCCGTCCACTTTATCTCTATCCAAGGCTTAGTAAATAGACCCCCAGTCTGTGGCATGGCAGGTAGGAGCTGATTGGCTGGTACTTTATCTCCGTCCACTTTATCTCTATCCAAGGCTTAGTAAATAGACCCCCAGTCTGTGGCATGGCAGGTTAGAGCTGATTGGCTGGTACTTTATCTCTGTTCACTTTTTTTACTCCATCCAGTGCTTAGTAAATAGACCCCTTAAAGTCTTGTTACTTCTGGGGTTTCCGGAGACACAACTTGTGCCACCTATTGTGCAGTTCTGCAGCAAAGTGCATTTCTAGGAAGAACACTTTCACCCAATATCACTTTACTTTCATTTATGACATAAAAGTGTAAATGGCTAAATGGGATGCAGCTACAGTGACAGAAGGGCAGACTTTAATGTAATGGTTTTACTGATCTAGCACAGCCCCTTTCAGGTTTATCTGCAGGATCGGACGCTATTAAAGAGGTCTTTTTATAGAACATAAAAGGGACATGCACCGCCGCCCACTGGGGAGTGTATTTTAGCGTAGCAGAAGTGCGAACGCATGTGCAGCTGAGCTCTGCAAAAACAGTTTGTGCAGTTTCTAAGTAGCTCTGAACCTACTCAGCGCTTGCGATCACTTCAGCCTATTCGTGTCCGTATTTGACGTCATACACCCGCCCAGCGAACACCCAACCACGCCTGCGTTTTTTCAGAAACGCCTGCGTTTTTGCAAACACTCCCTGAAAATGGTCAGTTGACACCCAGAAACGCTCCCATCCTGTCAATCTTCTTGCGGCCGTCAGTGCGAAGGAAAACTTCGCTAGAACCTGAGCACAACCACAAAGAGCTTTGTACCCGTACGTCGCGCGTGCGCATTGTGGCCATACACATGCACATAAATGCTGTTTTTTCACCTGATCGCTGCGCTGCGAAAATCGGCAGCGAGCGATCAACTCGGAATGACCCCCCATTATGAGAGCTTTTATTTTTCCAGAATGAGTTATGAGCTGTTTCACACAAGTATGTATTTCTTTCTCTACATCACCACATTATCTCTAGAAGATAGTGGCAGTCAAGGACCTTCAAAAACTGATTGGAATAAACAAAAAATAAAATGCAAGGTTTCCTCATAGTGATCTGCGCTGTTTCATACACACAGAGACTGGATTCATAATGCTAATCCTGTTTACTAGTTTTTCCCCATTCCCTGGATACTGGGTTGCCCTGTTCTTTTGTTTTTGGTAGCAACAGGACAGCTCCCATGCTTATTACAATAACAATATGTAGCAACGTTATGTTGTATGTGCAGTGCAGCTAATCTCCATATGGGTTCGCAGGGCTGGTTCCGGGACTTCTGGCGCCCCGGGCGGCATTAGGGGTGTGTGGCTTCATACAGTGGGCATGGTCAGTTACGCCCCCTGTACTGTTGTAGGATGTGCGGTGCGCGATGACGTCATCGCGCACCGCACAACAAAGGTCCTCTCCACGAAGGTAAACTAGACGCTAAGCGTCTAGTTCCCTTCGTGGAGAGGACCTTTGCTGTGCGGTGCGCGATGACGTCAACGTGCACCGCACATCATTACAGTGAAGGTCCTCTCCAGGAAGGGAAACTAGACGCGTAGCGTCTAGTTTCCCTTCACAGCGGGCAGCCCACGAAGGGAAACTAGACGCGTAGGGGTATATTTACTAACATTCGTAATTTTCGGAAAAAGGTCAAAGTTCAATCACGAATGACATCGAAAGTGTAAAACTGCAACTTTTTTAATTTATTACGCCTAATTTACTAAGCTGTCGTATTCGAATTTTTCATTTGTTCCGATGTCGATGTCATTCGTGTTTTTTTCCCGTTTTTTACGGCAGTGATTAGCAAAACACTGCCGACTTTATCACAATGAATCTCGGCCGGATCTGTGTGATCCGTGCTGGGGTTAATTTTTTTTTTTAAATAAACACTGTAAAACGGAGAAAAAAAAGTGCGTGGCTCGGCTCTCCGTTTTTTTTTTTTAATCAAGTACGTGGATTACAAATGGATGCTACGAGGAGCCTGGGACCATGGAGCTGGTGAGTAGAATTTATTCAACAGGTACCCCTTGGATTCTACTGGAGAAGAGGACCGATCCTCGTGTGAACATAAGGTAAGTATGTATGTATGTTTGTGTGGATGGGGGAGGGGGACCCCTTGATTGAAGGGGTCCCCACTCCCCCAGGGTACCCCGGCCAGGGGTGACTAGTTGGATTTTTGATGCCACGGCCGCAGGGCACTATATAAAAGTGACCCCCGGCTGTGGCATTATCTGTCCAGCTAGTGGAGCCCGGTGCTGGTTTTAAAAATACGGGGTACCCCTACTCTTTTTGTCCCCCGTATTTTTGGAACCAGGACCAGGCGCAGAGCCCGATGCTGGTTGCTTAAATATGGGGGAACCCCTGTCAATTTTTTCACCATATTTCTGCAACCAGGATCGGCTCAAAGAGCCCGAGGCTGGTTATGCTTAGGAGGGGGGACCCCACGCAATTTTTTTAAAGAAAATAACCACTTTCCCACCCCTTCCCACTGATATACATGCACGGATCTCATGGATCCCTGCATGCCTATACAATCACGGATTAAAAAAGCAGGTCTGTTTTTTTTTAGCACTTTTTTACGAGTTGTAATTTTTCATGGCAGTGTTTGTTTGTTTTTTGCTTTGCACTTCTTAGTAAATTACCGAGATTCATACTTAAACAGCCGCGTTTTGACCGATGGTGTATTCATTCGTAATTTTTTTCTTGGACTTCCAAAAAAATACGAATGCCCTCATCACTGCCGTGATTATTGCTTAGTAAATTACCGAGATGACACTTTGATGAAAAAACGGCATCTCGGTCAAAATCGGGACCTTAGTAAATATACCCCGTAGCGTCTAGTTTCCCTTCACAGCGGACAGCGGGGCAGCGGGCCGCGGCAGCGGGGGGCACCACAGCAGCAGCGGATCTTGCCATGGTGCGGCGCCCTCCGGATGGCGCCGGCGCCCTCCGGAAGGCGGCGCCCCGGGCAAAAGTCCTGCTTGCCCGTGGCAAGATCCGCTACTGTGGGTTCGGTATGTTTTACTGCTGCACGGGATGCCGAATGTCAGTATACCGACATCGGCATCCCCAGCGGTAGAATCCTGGCAGGGGGGCGAGCGCAACGAAGCCCCTTGCAGGCAGAGTGGCAAGCTATGCTCGCCACGGGTTCTATTCTCCCTCTATGGGTGTCGTGGACACCCACAGAGGGAGAATCACCTACCTCGCCGGTATACCGGCAGCGGTATGGTGCCCCTGTCAGGATCCCGGCGTTGGTATTGTGACAGCCGGGATCCAGGCGAGCGGTATGCTAACATACACTCCATATGTTTTGCTAAGAATGTACAATCACTAACACATATTCAAGGTGCCCGTTTTATTGGCCACTTTCAAGGGAAGTAGTGTAGAGGTGCACTTAATATTTGCCAACGCTGGCAAGTCCCTCTCTGGGAGAGGGAGGTCCCGCTGAGAAGTTAGGGAGTGTGGTGCAGCAAATAAAATCACCCCACCTGCAGGACACTTTTCATTAAAACACTGCCGGGGGCGGGGCCATGATGACATAATTCATAGCAAATCGCATCATCAGGCCCACTGTCCCGCCCACTTTACCCAGCAATCGCAGGGACACAGGAAGTTTGTCCACTTTCTCGTGGGCCGATAATCCAAATCCAGGAGAGCGGGTAAGTATTGTGCACTTTTAAGAACAAAAAAATAATACCTACTTAATATAAGGGAACATTTACATATGCATAGGGCCTATTGTATGGATACAGCAATAATTTCTACAAAATGATGCACAGTTCCCAGTGATGCTATTGATTCTTTAGTCCCTGTTTTTCAAATGCTTTAATTACATTTTTTAAAAAGAGGATGGAGAACCCCCAGCAATCAGTAAGGGAATATATGTATTAAAAATTATATGGAGGAAAGAAATTTCCTCTTTTCGCTTAGGACAGTGGAGACAGCGATAGGCGTGGCCACGGGATGTTGGAGTTTGATGCATGGTTATAATATTACCATGCAGCCTACAGAGCACTGCATCCTGTCCACCCTGCACATAGATCACTGCTGAGGTTGTGTGGGTCAGATACCTTTAGAGGTGTGCCAAGTTAGTTTTACAAAAGCCCCATTTTAAAAAAAAAATCTGAAATTTAAACAATTACAGTGAATAGCCTGAAATTGTACAAAGGACAAAATAAGCTAGAGGCAAAAACAAAGCAAAACAAAACAAAAAGGTTTATGTTAGCAACTGCTGAAAAGTACTGTAAATTTCAGAGTTATAAAAAGAAAAAAGGCAATGAGAAAGAGGCTTGCTTTGGCTGCGAGTCACCGCAAGTTGAATATTACAGACTGAAAAAAGGTTGTATTTACCAATGAATTAAAATGTGAAATCTCTGGTTCATCATACAGGGTTTTTATCAGAGCCTCCCCTGTCATAGTAACATAGTAACATTTCTGAGGTTGAAAAAAGACAATTTGTCCATCCGGTTCAACCTATTTATGGTCTCCTGTGCTGTATTATTTTTCGGACTAATTTTGTCTGTTGCGAACGTCGCCCGTTGTGTTTTTTCCTCTTTTTTTTTTTTTTTATAATTATAGTGCATGACTACGCACTATAACCCTGTAAATCCTTATCCATTAGGTATTTATCTAGCACATTCTTAAAGGTGTTGACCGAGCCCGCTATTACTGCTCTCTCAGGTAGGGAATTCCAAACATGTATTGTCCTTACTGTGAAGAAACCTTTACTTCTCTGTGTGCAAAATCTCCTCTCCTCTCCTCCAACCTAAGCAGGTGTCCACGTGTCCTCTGTGTTGATCTTACCAAAAACAGATCCCCTGCAAGCTCTGTGCATTGGCCCCTTATATTTTTGTAAACGTTGATCATGTCCCCCTTAGTCTACTCTTTTCCAGTGTAAACATGCCTAGTCTTGCAAGCCTTTCCTCGTATTCCAGCGTCTCCATCCCCTTAATTAGTTTGGTTGCTCGCCTCTGAATCTTTTCTAGTTCCAGGATATCCTTTTTGTAGTATGGTGCCCTAGATTGTGCACAGTATTCAAGATGTGGCCTCACTAGGGATTTCTAAAATGGGAGTATAACACTTTCATTCCTTGCGTCAATTCCCTGCTTTATACATGCTAATACCTTGTTAGCCTTCTTTGCTGCAATCCTACTTTGGGTACTGCTGCTTAGTTTGCTATCTATGTGAGCACCTAAGTCTTTTTCCAGTACAAAATCCTCTAATTTTACCCTATTTAGTGTGTAGGTGTTATTTTTGTTCTTGCTACCAAAGTGCATTACCTTATACTTGTCTGAATTGAAGCTCATTCTCCATTTTGCTGCTCATACTTTCAGTTTGACTAAGTCGTTCTGAAGAGACTCAGCATCTCCCTCCGTATTTATAACCTTACACAGTTTGGTATCGTCTACAAAAATTGACACTATGCTCTAGATCTACTGCTAGGTCGTTAATGAAAATGTTGAACAATAGTGGTCTAAGTACAGACCCTTGTGGCACACCACTTAGTACTTTGATTGAAAAAGTTCCATTTACCACAACGCGCTGCTCCCTATTATCTAACCAATTTCTGATCCAAGTGCATATTGTGCTCCCTAGCCCTAGTTCTTGTAAATTACAGATTAGTCTCATGTGCGGTACTGTGTCGAAAGGTTTAGCAAAGTCTGAAAAGATTACATCCACCTCCTTACCCTGATCAAGGTACGCACTAACCATTTCATAAAAGCCTAGTAAGTTTATTTGACATGATCTATCCTTCACAAATCCATGTTGGTTCCTATTAATAACCTTATTGGTTTCGATGAACTTCTGTATACTATCCCTTAGAATACCTTCCAGTACTTTCCCCACTATAGATGTAAGACTAACTGGTCTATAAGTACCCGGTTCAGCTTTACTTCCCTTTTTAAATATCAGCACTACTTCCTCTAAACGCCAATCTTTGGGAACCATGCTTGATGTGAGTCATTGAAGATCAAAAATAGTGGTCTTGCTAGTTCAGAGTGAAGCTCCATGAAAACGGGACCAGGTGACTTATTAATCTTAATTTTTTTTAATTGGTCACAGACTACCTCCTTACTTAAATAAGCACTTAGCAGTGAGACATTATCTTTGTTGAGATTGTGTGTTAATCCCTGCATCTGGTCCTCTCTTGTGAATAACGATGAGAAAAAAATTAATTTATCCACAATCTCATTATAGTTTTTTATTTAGACTCCCAGCTTGTCCTTTAAAGGGCCTATACTCTCCTTTAATATTTTGCTGTTGATATATTTTTAAAAAAAAATTGGGGTTTTGATTTGCTTTCCTTTGCTACTAGCTTTTCAGTTTCTACTTTAGCCGCTCTTATTTCTTTTTTGCATATCTTGTTACAATCGATCACGGTCCCGGTAGCAGATTGGCATATCTGTCTTCCAGATAATAGAATCTCCTAACACCACAGATTGACTAGGTACCTCACTTTCTTTTGTCCCATCTGTGCCAGAGGGACTGCTCCTCTGGTTGCTAGAGGGAACAGTCTCCTCCAGCTCCGTCATTTCCTCACTACAATCCTCTGAATCTTCATCCAATCAGGCAAATTTATTGGGGTTTGATAGTTCCTTCCCCTCTATTTCTTCCTTCTGTGACCCAGCTGGCTACCTGGTTGTCCTTGCCTACCGGTGTCCACCCCTGCAACTTTTACACTGTTCTATCTAAACTTTGCTTGAGATTGTGAATATCCCTCAGTCGCATAACGGTTTGCTCTAGATCAGTTACCTGGGTTTCCAGAGCAGCCACACACCTCGCTCAGATGTATTCTATTCACACTGGGACGGTTGCTCCAGGTGTGCATACATCATGCACGGCATGCACTGAGTGAGATTCTCAATCACGGCCCCACCCATATTGTTTGTAAAGTCTAAAGGGCCGTATTCACAGGCCGATTTGGGAAGAGATGTGTGCTGAGCGTGTGGGGGGAGACGGGGGGGTGCTCATTTCACACAGCGGGTGAAGTGAGCGACCTGCTAGATTGGCCTGCATGCAGGGGCTGCGCATCGCTATCGCTGTGAGGGGTACACACGGAGTGATCGCTGCTTAAAATCTACGCAATCTAGTCAGATTGCTTAGATTTTAAGCAGCGATCGCTCCGTGAGTACCCCCCTTAACTCCCTGTTACCTTCAGAAAAAAACAATTCAATCTCTGCAATACAATACAGTACTATAGCCTAGCTGTGAAGAGAAACAATATTCAACAACAGAACAGTAATTGATAATACAATACAATCAAGGACAAGGGGAGATACAGAAGGACAGAAAAAAATACTCCCTTTCAAACGCCTAAAATTTCATATAAAAACAATTTATAACATAAACATCTTTTTTGTTTATTGTAATTCATTTTATAGTGAGCACTCACCAGCTTTCTGGAGATCCCTGGAGCTGCAGGGAGACGAGAGATGAGGCAGCAACAGCTCTGCCTCGGTACTACAGTCAGACACTACTTTACAGAGCTGGGGCAGGGCCACACCACGGGCAGTAACGCTGCACAGAAAGGGAGCTAACAGAGGCATGCCTCTGAGTGTGGGGGAAGGCCTTGTGAGCACTGATGGAAACTTGGATGTGTCATGTGACCAGGAAGTGCACTGTAGGCGGAACTCAGGTAGCAGCAGCAGCAAGAGAAGACACAGGGATGCAGGTAGGAGACTTAATGGACACTAGTTTAGTGTAGTGATGGGAGAGTTATGGTGGGTATATACAAGGTGATTTGACAAATGATGTGGGCATTACCTGGGTGTTCACAATCGATTGGATGACCAATTGTTCCATGTGTATGATATTGTGCATTGAGCGCGCCCGTGGGACGTCCATCGTTTCCCCTGATCTTTCTGCATGTACAAAAGAAGGCATGTCATGATATGCGGGGTGGGCGGCATAGCAGACGGTCGTGCACCAGATCGCTCCGTGTGTATGGCCGTCTGATATGTCGCCCCCGGATCGTCCATCACACTGGGCCTAAGAGTTGATCGCATCAGCAAATTTGTTAGTAGTTGGCCAAGACCATGTGCACTGCAGGGGGGGGGGGGGGGGGGGGGGGCAGATATAACATGTGCAGAGAGAGTTGGATTAGGGTGGGATGTGTTCAAACTGAAATCTAAATTGCAGTGTAATATTAAACAATAAAGTATTTATTCTGCACATGTTATATCTGCCCCCTGCACTGCAGTGCACATGGTTTTGTCCAGCTGCTAACAAATTTGCTGCTGCGATCAACTCTGAATTACCCCAATTGGTGGGTACACGTCGTATTGTGTATACTCGCCTTTACAGTGAGTAGAGGGTGAGACAGGCTCCAAGCATTCAGACCCATTCCCATGTCTGCCTCCCAAGCCATTCACCTTGTCGTACATCACTGGTTTTTGTACACCCTCGACAGTGCTGGATATCCCACTAGGCATGTGAAACAAATGCTTAGGGGTGTTACTGGCTGGGGGGCGGCACAGAAGTCTTCCTGCATCAGAGCTTTTCAGTGCCCCTCAATTAAGCTGTACTTACTGGACACAGAACAAAGTCTACATCCCCAAGATGCATGAAGAGGAGTCTCAGGAGAAGGCACATGCGCAGTCCAAGAGCCCGGAGTAGATGGTTCCTAGCCGGCAAAAGACAAAAATAATAGGTCGCTTGGGGGAAGGGGATTCAGTCAGACCAGAGCCTGGATGTGGTAGGTGCCCAATAATATTCTGGCTAGGTTTACATATTTAAATAAAACACACAGGGACATGGTTGTTTTTCCAAGCAAAATAAACCCTGTGCAGGGTGCGTAATGATCTCAGGTTTTTTTGCTGTTTTCCGAGTCGGCGACTTTCACAGAGTAACTGACACCCTAAGTCAGAGGGTAATCACAGCATTTTGCAGTGCCATGCATTACCGTCTGCCATGCATTACCGTCTGGTCTACCGCCAGACAATGACACAAAACATACTCCAGGCAGTGTCAGAATTACCTTGGAGGATCATGGAATGGCCAGCACAGTCTCTAGACTTTCACCCCATCCAGCTGGTTGGGAATGAAGCGATGAACTGGAAAGAAAGGTTAAAGCAAAGCAACCTGGCTACAAGTGCAACATGTGTGGGAACTGCAACAGTGCTGGGAAGAACATCCTGAACAATATTTGATTTTCATTGCAGAAAGAATGCCACAGGGGTGTTCAGCGGTTATGTATGCAAACAGTGGCTACTTTGATGAGTTCAAAATTCAGAATAAATCTAGTTAAACAAAATTATTCTATATATTCTTTTTATTATTATCTCCAATTGTTTATTTGTTCTATGCTTTCATTTCAGAGAGCAGTGAGACATTTAGCTGCATAAATATACACAAATGGAAAAATGCTGGTCTCCTAAAACTGAACCGGTCCTGTAAATCAGTGCTATACCAGGACTGTATGCTGTGCTGTACCAGCCCTGCCCCCTAAGCGCATGACATCATGACATCATTCAGAGGGGGTGGGGCCACCAAGCACTGGGATGTGCAGCACGGTGCGGAGCGTCCTGAGGATGTTCTGAGACGCTATACAGACGGCAGGTGCCTGTTGCATGAATTGTGTTAGTTTGTCAGGGCCTTGCCCCGACATTGCTTGAAGATGACTCACGCCTATTAATAGTATTTCTGCAGCGGGGTACATTGATTTCCACAGGGAAACATCGGGGTGTAGAGTAGAGATGAGCGGGTTCGGTTTCTCGGAAACCGAACCCCCCCGAACTTCACCCTTTTTACACGGATCCGAGGCAGGTTCGAACCTTCCTGCCTTGCTCGGCTAACCCGAGCGCGCCCGAACGTCATCATCCCGCTGTCAGATTCTCGCGAGATTCGGATTCTATATAAGCAGCCGCGCGTCGCCGCCATTTTCACTCGTGCATTGGAGATGATAAGGAGAACACGTGGCTGGCATCCTCTCCGTTTATTGTTGAAGTTGATTGGTTTATTGCTTAATTGTGGGGAGGACTGGGGAGCAGCTGTTAGGAGGAGTACAGTGCAGAGTTTTGCTGATAAGTGACCACCAGTTTTTATCCGTTCTCTGCCTGAAAAAAACGCTCCATACCATATCTGTGCTCAGTGTGCTGCATAATATATCTGTGCTGAATGCTCACAATGCTTAATTGTGGGGACTGGGGAGCAGCTATAGCAGGAGTACAGTACAGAGTTTTGCTGACAGTGACCACCAGTATACGTTGTCTGCCTGAAAAACACTCCATATCTGTGCTCAGTGTGCTGCTTTATTGTGGGGACTGGGGACCACCAGTATAATTAATATTATATAGGAGGAGTACAGTGCAGAGTGCACTGCTGTACCTACCTCTGTGTTGTCGACTCGTCATCCATTAAGTATACTATCCATCTACATTCTATACCATATTTTAGACAGTTTTGCAGTTTGCTGACACAGTGTCCACCAGTATACTATATATACTATAGCAGTACGGTAGGCCACTGCTGTACCTACCTCTGTGTCGTCATCCATTAAGTATACTATCCATCTACATTCTATACCTGTGGTGCATTTTAGTTTTGCAGTTTGCTGACACAGTGTCCACCAGTATACTATATATAGCAGTACGGTAGGCCACTGCTGTACCTACCTCTGTGTCGTCATCCATTAAGTATACTATCCATCTACATTCTATACCTGTGGTGCATTTTAGTTTTGCAGTTTGCTGACACAGTGACCACCAGTATACTATATATAGCAGTACGGTAGGCCACTGCTGTACCTACCTCTGTGTCGTCATCCATTAAGTATACTATCCATCTACATTCTATACCTGTGGTGCATTTTAGTTTTGCAGTTTGCTGACACAGTGTCCACCAGTATACTATATATAGCAGTACGGTAGGCCACTGCTGTACCTACCTCTGTGTCGTCATCCATTAAGTATACTATCCATCTACATTCTATACCTGTGGTGCATTTTAGTTTTGCAGTTTGCTGACACAGTGACCAGCAGTATACTATATATAGCAGTACGGTAGGCCACTGCTGTACCTACCTCTGTGTCGTCA